>NC_091462.1:88256911-88454411 GCF_027789765.1 Dendropsophus ebraccatus
GCGTGACTTGTACTCAACCCCTAAATCTACATATGTTTAGAAAGAAATCTCTTTACTTGCAGTCCTGTCCTTGTTGAACTAGTAAGTGAAAATTCCCAACCTCCCACAATGCCTTTTTGGCTGCAGATAGCTGATAAGTGTATTAAGGCCCTATTCCACCAACAGATCTGACAACAGATTATCTGCCAAAGATTTGAAGCCAAACCCAGGAACAGACTATAATCAGAGAACAGGTCATAGAGGAAAGACTGGATTTCTCCTCTTTTCAAATCCACTCCTGGGTTTGGCTTCAAATCTTTGGCAGATAATCTGTTGTCAGATCTGTTGGTGGAATAGGGCCTTTAGTGTCAGTGTTGGTGTATGATCCTGCTCACCTAGTTACTTTCCTGTATACCAGCATGATCCGCTATCAGAAACCTATTGTGATTGTGTAATGTGATAATTACAGTTTGTGTGCGGATTATCATCCCTGCAAAGTGACGGAGACAATAGCAGTTGTGCCATGTATTGTTCGTGCACCCACACTGCTATGAATGCTATCCGCTAGTCATTTCTCGCTTGCTACAAAGAGGTCTTGTGGCCAGTGTCTGGGCTTGGAAGGGCGCATGGCTAGCAGTGACCTCAGCATCTTCTGTGGTAAGGGCGTTGGAGAAAACTTGTGTTTACCCATGCTAGCAGATAGCGAGTGACAGGTGTGCTGTGTAGCTACTATTGTGTGCATTTCATAATTTCTAAACCCCAACACCACATGTGTGCTTCTCCCGATTCCACAATACTGTGTAAGGGTAGCTTCACACGTACCGTATTGGTGAGGATTTGATGGTGCAGATTTGTTTTGAATCTGCTACTTCAGATCTGCGTCATCAAATCCTGCATAGGTGAACGTACAGCTTTACACACTGGATCCGCAGTGGATTTTATACTGCAAATCCGCAGTGAAATCATCTGCAGATCCCTTGTCATTCATTTTGAGTATTCGAATGCCGTCCGATAATGCCTCCCGCCCCCCAACCCCCCGGCTGGCCGAAGCATACATTACCTGCTCAAGCTTGCTTTGGGGGCTCCCGGCGTCTGGACGTCCCGCTCAGCCATTTGGTGCACTGCGGGGCAGCACACTGGCTGAGTGGGACGTCTAGCCAGAAGCCCCTGAAGCAAGCTGGAGCGTGGAGCACGTACAGAATGCTACGGCCAGCGGGGGGGTTACCGTACATACTCCCGCTGCAAGTATGTCTTCTAATTCAAAATGAATAACAAGGCATCCACAGCGGATTTTACTGGAAATTTGCAGCATAAAATCCGCTGCAGATCCGTTGTGTGTGTAAAGCTACACTAAAAGACGATTTTCAGATATTCGCAGATTCCCCCCCCCCTATTGCAAATTCTCCTATTCTTCATTCCAGCCCAGAGAAGCTGTATCTTGTATGAAGACTCGGCCTCCGAAAGATGTGATCATCTGTATGTTTTTAGCTGACCTTTTTTTTTTTTTTGGGAGAATAGGGAAAGTGGGAAGAGATCCCAGACAGCGAAGGATAAAACATCCGGTCCTTGACAAAACATGAGCAGATGACACGAGAGGAAGGGACCCCCCCCCCCCCCCCATTGGGATCCCATGTCACAGATGCAGATGTGAAAACATTGTCTTAAAATATGGCTGTGTGACTGTGCCCTAATAGTGATTGGAAGTGAGAGGTATATGCCTCCCAAATCTTTATCTCTTTCTGGTATCTTCAGTTGTGATATGACTGAGAAACACATACGCACAGTGATCTATCATGGGGGATTAGCTATGACCTTGTTTACATTGCTTGAGGGATTTTTAATGTGGGTTTTCTTTTCTTCTTGCTTTTAAAACCTAAATCCAGGACTTGAGCTTCTTATGGTTGAATCTACTGCTGGTTTCAGGATAGATGGTGCTGTCTTAATATAGCCTACATTTGTGGTATATGTTAGATAACGGGCAGAGCGATATAGTGGCGTGTACTGCAGCATACCCACACCAGATCCATTCAGTACTTCTCTATCTGTCTATTATGCCTGTTAGCAGAATACTGGAGGGCTTAAAGGGGTAGTTAACAAAAAAAAATAAAGGTTCATATCAACTGGTGCCAGAGATTTGTAATTTACTTTTATTAAAAAATCTCAAGCATTTCAGTACTTATGAGCTGCTGTATGTCCTGCAGGAAGTGGTGTATTCTCCCTTCAGCCTGAAACGGTTCTCTCTGCTGCCACCTGTGTCCATAACAGGAACTGTCCAGAGCAGTAGCAAATCCCCCTAGAAAACCTTTCCTGCTCTCCAGACTGGAAAGAATACACCACTTTCTGCAGGACATACAGCAGCTGATAAGCACTGTAAGACTTCAGATTTTTTTAATAGGAGTTAATTTCAAATCTCTGGCACCAGTTGATTTGAAAGAACCTGATTTTTGGTGAACTACCCCTTTAATAGGAGTGGCAGATCTGTCTGGGAGTACTGCGACAGCTCATTGGCACACACCACTATTGCGTTGCGGACGTGTCCATAGAGGGACAGAGCGAGAGCCCCCTTCCTCTGTTTACCTGCTTAAATGCTTTGGTTGACGGTAGCATCTAAGGGGTTAAATAGCTGGGACTGGAGTTATTTATGATCCCGGCCATCGATTCATGGTGTGCTGAAGGCATAGGCGAAGATTCTGAGCACCATGTTCTAGCATCTGACTATTTTTTATATTTGGCGAGTCAACCCCCGGGACTCTCACCGATGTCTAAAATGGAACTAAATACGCCGGAACTTATCCACGTGGATTCCGTAGTGGAAACCCTCCTTATGGGTGGTCTGGGGTATTGCTGTTCAAGAAACAATTTGGGAAGGGGCTGCATATGGGTGGAGATGTGACTGCTGAGACCCCATGATGCCTAAGGTGGTGGGCTATGTCTAGTAATATATTATAACCCTTGCAAAACAGACATTGGGGAAGATTTATCAAACATGGTGTAAAGTGAAACTGGCTCAGTTGCCCCTAGCAACCAATCAGATTCCACTTTCCATTCCTCACAGGCTCTTTGAGAAATGAAAGGTGGAATCTGATTGGTTGCTAGGGGCAACTGAGCCAGTTTCACTTTACACCAAGCACAGTATTCAGCCTCCACAGCTGAAGAAACAAATGGTCGTCCTCCGAGACCATCGATCCCTTTTACATCGGCTTATTGAGCTGATACATAATGTTCCTGCATATCTATATAGTAGTCATCTCACTGACCAGCACAATGACTCATCATCTGCGATCATTACGGCTGCGGGAAGATCCGATCCATCTTACGTCCGCTATAGATATGACATGTACGGCTACGCGTACATCACCGCACCATACAGAAACACAGCTTAATGGCATCGGTGGCGTCTGATGTGTTATGGTGATTGACTCATACATAGGTCGATTGTACTTTGGTTTATGCTATAGTCTATTGGACCGTTGTCTACTTTTAGAAAGAGGTGTGTGCGCACGTATGTGTATGTGTATATGTGTGTGTGTGTGTGTGTGTGTGTATATATATATATATATATATATATATATATATATATATATATATATATATATATATAATTATATTAATTTTTTTTATTATTTAATTATAAAAAAAGGTCACACGGGAGCGTGCAGAAGCTCCGGCACCTGACAAGTATGTTGCAGGGACCTGTAAATACGCAATATATCCATCTACAGACAGTAACAATACAGAGCCGTCCTAAAGGCGTGTAGCGCTGGTTGGTGCAGATGGCAGATCCGCTTGTTGTCGTCTGTCACCTGTCATGCTTGTTAAGTAAGGTCTTATATGCAGGAATGTGTTACCAGCAGTATCAGCTGTCAGATCACCAGGCCCGTTCCTGCAGGATTCATAGAGCCACCTGTCTAACCCATCCACTATCACGCCAATAACATTATAGGAGCCAATACAGATCGGATACAGGTATAACATCCAGATGTTTAGTATAGATGTGACTGGATTACACCAGGGTGCTGGGGATGACTATGGGGACATGTGCAGGGTATTAGGAGGCGGCCATACGCCAGAATTTGACACACTGTTTTGTAAGGTGAGGGTTACTAGGTGACATCTGCTGTGTGACAGTACAATAGAGGGCTCAGGTGTCATTGAAAGACAGCTAAGTAATAAGGCACTAAAAGCATACAGCCAATCAGTCATCATGTAGGGGTAGGTCACACAGGGGTTATGGAATATATTTGTGTGTATTCTAGGTGGTTTTGCAGTGACCTTTTCTTGTAATTGTCAGGGTCCTTTTCACGGTCGTATGGAGATGCTTTCCATAGACATCTTTTGTATTGAGCAGAAACGCGCTCCATCCCAGTCAGCGGGCTGCTATGCTAAGAATGTGCAGCTTGTATAATGTTGGTTATGGCCACCAGCGGGTGTAGTGAGGATGGTTGAGTCATGCCGGTTATGTCACCTGTCCGTGACAACTCTGCTGGGACATGACACACGCCATTAAGGGGAATATTGGGGTATATTAGATGAGGTCATGTAGGATAGAGTTATACTGCATGTGGGGGGGGGGGGGGGTAGCTGTGCTTAGGACACTGGATCATTGCTGCTCATCACACTCATTATAAGCGTGTTTCTTGTATTTAGGTTGTAGCATGATTCATACTAAAGTAATGGATAGAATTGGTGACTAGATGCCGGAAGTCTTGTAGCATGATACCTAAGAAATAACACGTAGGTGTTAGACCTAACCTTAAAGTGAGTATGCATGCATGTGTATTTATTGTGTGTGTGTGTATATATATATATATATATATATATATATATATATATATATATATATATATATATATATATATATATATATAATTTTTTTTTTTTTTTTTTTTTTTTTTTTTTTTGCCTGGACTTACATTTATCCGGAACCAGGACTAAGGACATTTGTGTCTGTCAGTTTTAACGATTGAAAATAATAAAAAAAAATAGTGCTATATGAATACCCTTGAATCCTTGGATTCTATCACGTGCCCCATTACTATTGAAACGGAGAGGCAGTGTGGCCTATTGGTTCCAAGTGTTCTGATTCCAGATGAATGTTTCATATTGTAATTCAGTAGTGAAAACATAGGTAGTGAGCTCCCCCTAGTGGTGGCAACAGGCAGAAAAAAAGTTTTAATTTAATTCTTAGCAAGTGTTCATCAACCTAATGCTCTGCAGCTACTTCAAAACTATGACTCCCATCATCCCCTGAAAGCCAAAGCCAAATGGCACATGTAGGCAGGGGTTGGGGAAATATTGCTGTGCAGGACATTTACGTCTCAGAAAAAAAGAGCTCTGGCTGCTAGAAGAATAAATGGACTAAGAAGAGGACAAGGTGCTTAAAGGTGGACATTGCCTATGATGCTACTTTACTTTTGGAATAAATAAGGCTCCCGTGGCCTCCTGTTTGTGGTTTTGTCATGTATAAGGCAGACTAGTCAAAGCAAAATGAGTGTGAGAAAAGCAAAAGCTGTATGTGGCAGTGACAGTAATCCCAGGGCGCTGCCCTCTTACTGTATGTGGGGGAATAGAGGAGCGGTCAGTGCAGTTCTCAGCTGATGTCATCTTGGGTTTGGCTCGGAGAGCCCCGCTGTCACCTTGCAGTATGTCACCCAGTGGTTTCACTATGGGGTCAGGCTGATCAGGATTCCCAGAGGCAACCTGTCTTTCTGTGTCTTCTCCCTCTAAGCGATCTCTGTCTGGGATCTGAGCATGGGGTCATTTGCACAGCCGCAGCCTTACCCGAAGGTTTATATGCACTGTTCTGCCCTGTCCTAATAGAGATCACATTACATGATGATTACTTGGTATATACTGGGCACTGAACAGGTCTGGGTGGTGGTCTTACTCCCTAGCCCCCCTTCCCTCCACCAGGCTGACCAGCACATTACTGTCTCTTGCATCTCACGTTGGTGGGAAATAGAGAAGGGATTTTTGCAGCTGGGAAGCAGCTCTGCAAACACATGTGGGTGGATTTCCAGCAGAGACTTTAATAGGAAGGAAAGTCAGACACATAAACAGCAATTGCACATTCCCAGTAATTTAATGTTGAGGCTTATACGCTAGACCATCGTCCCATTCATTTCTTCTGTTCTTTTAATTGGCGCTTGACGCGATAAGGAGACGTCACCATCCACACTCCATTCTGGTCACCTATGTTGTTACAGAGAATTCAGCTAAGAGAGGCATATTTGGGGCTCTAGGTATGCTGTACTCTCTGTATATACTGCCGTACTTGCATATATGTGTAATTTATAGCCACTTTTGCTGATGCTGGCCATAGACCGACTCTGACTGTCAATTACATGTGTGTGTTATTTCAGTGGGGGAAGGGAGGGCTGTGCTGTTGCTTATCTTGGAGGAAATAATGGCGTCTGACAGGCTAAAATCCAACCGGAGACTTGTTTTCTACTGACCGGAGACTTTTAGCCAGTCTGTCACTATTGTCTGAAAAAATGTGATGTCTGTACCCACAGTACACACAAGAACAGTGGCATAGTTGTTTAGGTTTATATAAAAAAAAAAATCTATGTGTGTGTGTGTGTATGTGTGTGTGTGTGTATGTATGTATATATATATATATGTGTGTGTGTGTGTGTATATATATATATATATATATATATATATATAATATATTATATGTATATGTGTGTGTATATATATATATATATATATATATATATATATATATATATATATATACACACACATATACATATAATATATTATATATATATATATAATATATTATATGTATATGTGTGTGTATATATATATATATATATATATATATATATATATATATACACACATATACATATAATATATATGTATGTGTGTATATATATATATATATATATATATATATATATATATATATATATATACACACACATATACATATAATATATTATATATATATATATAATATATTATATGTATATGTGTGTGTGTATATATATATATATATATATATATATATATATATATATATATATATATATATACACACATATACATATATATTATATGTATATGTGTGTGTGTATACATACATACATACATACATACATACATACATACACGTTAGTATAGTGAAGAAGAAATCCTTCCTGACCCCATACTATAGTATAAAGCGCTTCCTGAACAGATAGAAGTATTCCCGAGGATGGGGGGAGGCAGAACGCCCTTTTCGTTCCAACCTGGACAGACAATTTTCCATAAGAGATGCCAAATATATCGGATTGTATTGGCTCTAGTACAATGTTCCCAAAAGATTTGCTTGTCAAATAAACGCTCTCTATCTGCTGTAGGAATACTGAGAAGCGGATAACTAAATCAGGGTTGTGGTGGAAATTTTCCTGATTTTCACCCAACATCCTCTCCATTCACATACCATTCATAGTAAGGAAGCTTGTGAATGCTCAGGGAAAGATGGTGGAAAGATGCAACTGCTGATCCAGTATTTACATCATGAATGGGGAACCTGTGGCCCTTCAGCTGTTGCAAAACTACAATTCCCATCATGCTTGGACAGCCAAAGGCTATCCAGGCATGATGGGAATTGTAGTTTTGCAACAGCTGGAAGGCAGAAGGTTCTCCTCGATTTACATGGACACAACATTGATCCCTGTAACGATCAGACGGGATCATCAGGTGCAGGAGAACAGAGGCTGATCTTTATTCTGATGCTGTATGCCAGGTCCAGGATGATCTAGTACAGTGCGGTGACCTTTCAGATGAGTGCGTCGGTAATTTTATTACTCAGCTTCTCGAAATGACTCAAAATGTGCAGAGAAAGAAGAAATGGGATGTGTGAATCGCTGCAGAAGTGTTAGAGGTTGCCAGTCTTCAGTTTGCACTAATGGCAGATGTCATGTGGCTTGGTCCTTGAAAGCGTCCCTAGATTGTTTTTACACCGTACACTTTACATGTATGATGGGGCGTAGGTCCCAAGTGTCTGGCCACAAGTGTATTTATTGCCTGCTGAGAAGAGTTGTTATAGTCGCTTTCTATACCCAGTATATGGCATCAGCCCTCTATGGCATCCAGCAATTTTGACGGAAAATCCCATTGAATTTCTTCAATTTCTGACACATCACATATGTAGTATCTTGTATTGCGTGCAATCAATATGTCACGCTACAGTCCTACCCTGCTGTGGTAGGACCTTCTGTTAGGACAATGGTTGTCATTTTCAGGTAAATAAAGGCACATTACATACATCTAATCTATATATTATAATCTTATTGAAGGGATAATACCTGGCTACCTGCCACACTGCATATTGCATGCTCAATGATGGTTATTGCACTTGTTCCTATGGGGTCTTGGCTCTGACAGATCAGATGTCTGATGTTCTTGCCTCCTCCCTTGTGCGGTGGGTTGGATACCATTGTTAGTTGATTGTAGCACGGGATAGCTGTACATTAGAGCAGGGTGGGCTGCAGACCACCAGCTGATTCCTGGCTCAGGCACATCAAAGGACCATGCTGGGTATCATCAGGTCACAGCAACAAACCACCCATGTCATGACTAAACCCCCTGTTGTTGGTGACATTTCCATGTGCGCTTCTTTCCCCGTCAGCTTGTAGTGTAGAGAGATGAAAGGAACTAAGTGCTCCGCTAAAAGCCTGAAGTGCAGCATTGCCTCCTTTACACAGAACGTATATGCCTGCCATCGTTTCCATCTACAACAATGGTTTTATGTTCCTAAAATTTACTACAGTAGGTGGAGCTGAGCAGATTATTCCTTATTACCCCACATGGCTAAGCCGACCCACCAGAGATACAGCTTACAATGACATCAGCTTATTCTGACTTGTCTGTTTCAGTTTTCTTATTGCTCTTGTGTGTGCTGTATTGGTACTGGTGTTATATAGAGCATGCATTGAGGCCCTTTTCCACGGAACGATTATCATTCATAAACTCGCTCCAACGACCGCTCGTTAACGATAATCGCTTTGTGGAATTGGTGTAAACGAGGCCAAATCGTTATATTCTCGTTCAAAATTGTTTTTCAGCATGTCGGAAAAAAATCGTTGGTCTTTGAAAGATAATTCGCTAATCTGTTTGTAAAATTAGAAATCTTACAGTCATTCGTAAAAAGGTTTTAAAAAAAGTAGGTGTGTCATATGGTCATGATCACCCCGGCGAACGTTTTAAACGACCATGTAAGACCGCAAAATAATTGTTACACTACATATATCGTTCACGTTTCCACGTGTGTTGTGTTACCGTTCGCTAAAAAAAATTGTTTAGTGATCGTTAACGAGCGGTCGTTGGAGCGAGTTTATGAACGATAATCGTTCCGTGGAATAGGGCTTTTATAGCTAGGACATGTTACCGACAGATATTCTTGATCCCACTGCACCAATAGCCCTAGTGATACTGTATATCAGGTGGGGGAATCTCCAGGAATTACATGCAGGCGCATTACCATAGACCCCTATGTGGTGCCTGTCTCACCTATGGGTCAGGATATTGGCCTTATGTGTCAGAACCAGCCGACCATCTCATGGGTATGGTGGCCTCACTACTCTCCTCCAATGGCAGAGATCTGGTAAGAAAAGTATTGGACATGTTAGGTTTCATCTTTCTTTTGGAGATAAGCCGCCACCGCCTGAGAAGTCTGACAGTGGCTTCTCCACTCTCCATAGCTGTTTGTTTGAGGAGAGGTGGTTGTTGGCTGAAGGCGCTAGGCTATTTGCCATAGTATGTATGGATAGCTTTAGCCTCACTATAGAGCAGGGGTGTCAAACTCAAATACACGGTGGGCCAAAATTTTTAAATTGGACAAAGTCACAAGCCAACCTTGATAATTAATGAAGTGCGAATGGCACTGTCAGAGCAGCGTGCGTTGTTCCTGGTACTGTCATTGGTGTGCGTCTCCCAGCCATGTGTGCTATGATAAATTACATGACATGATAAATTGCTATGACATGATTAAACCCCAACCCATGTAATAAAATTGCCCCACATACTGTATTAGCCGGCCCTTCCAATAGTGCCTAATTAGTAGCCAGCCCCCCCAAGTGTCCCATATAGTAGCCAGCCCTTCCAATAGTGCCCAAATAGTAACTAGCCCCCAAAGTTTCCAATATAGTAGCCAGCCCTCCCCTGTAGTCTCATAGTAGCCATCCCTCCCCAATAGTCTCTTATAGTAGCCATCCCTCCCCAATAGTCTCATATAGTAGCCAGCCCTCCCCCATAGTCTCATATAGTAGCCATCCCTCCCCAATAGTTTCCTATAGTAGCCAGCCCTCCCCAATAGTCTCTTATGGTAGCCATCCCTCCTCAATAGTCTTATAGTAGCCATGCCTCTCCAATATTCTCTTATAGTAGCCAGCCCTCCCCAATAGTCTCTTATAGCAGCCAGCCCTCCCCAATAGTGTCTTATATAGTAGCCAGCCCTCCCCAACACTCATATAGTAGCCAGCCCTACCCAATAGTCTCATGTAGTAGCCAGCCCTCCCCCATAGTCTCTTACATAGTAGCCATGGTGGGCCATATGTAATTAAAACTCTGAATTGCCTGGCGGGCCAAAAATAATGGCATTACGGGCCAGATTTGGCCCGCGGACCAGAGTTTGACATGACTGCTATAGAGTGGCTTCTGTGTCCCCTACTCGCTGTCCTAAGATGGGGGGAAAAAGCTCTTGTCTCTATGTAATGGCAGCCCCCCTCCCTCTGTGCTATACTCTTGTGTATATACTGGAACTGCAGTAGGAAAAAGCCTCATTTCTGCAATCCGTAACCTTATCCTCTGGGCGTTTTGCAGCCCACTCGAGCAGTGATTATTTTTTTCTTCCTATATAGCCATTTCAATGCTGATTTCCTTATTCTGGAACAAAAAAAATTATATATATTATATAAAAAAATATATGTATATGTAACTAACCCTTTGTGGAGAACACAGCCTTGTTATATTTGTGGCCTCTGTGTTTCCTGTCACTGTGACCGGGCAATGAATTCGCTAAATTGAATTACTCGGTAGTCTTGGAGATGGTGACTTTGCATCTGTAACATGTCACATGAAACCAGCCTGAAAGGGCAGATTGTAATTCTGAAAGTGGAATAAAAGCTGTAGTTCTGGTTCAGGAGCGGGTGTCATCGTGGTGCGGAAATGTTTCATATTAATAGATTTGTCTGGTTAGGATGTGGTCGTCTTTATTGGTAGTGTCGTCGCTTTCTGTTGCGGGTCACCTAAAGTATTATTTCTCTTTTCCATTTCAGTGCCAGAAGATCTGTCGTCTGAGGAGAGAGAAGAGCTGTTAAATATAAGACGGAGGAAAAAGGAGCTTATAGATGACATTGAGGTAACCTTGGAATGTTACTCACTTTTTGCATGCAAATTTATGGCTAGGTGACCTATTGTTCAGATCATGCAACTCCCCCCTCCTCTGATGATTAATTCCTGCAGGAAATGCCCGCCGAGCCAATCACTGACTTTGATGGTCATTGCTGTGACCACTGATTGGTTGAAAGGGCATTAAAAAAAAAAAGAGTAAGCGGAGACCTGGTGGATTGGGGCAGATGAGTATGCTTGCTTTTTTTTTATTTTGTAAGTACTCAAAGTGTGCTATGAAACCATTGCAAATACCCCTTTAAATATAAAGAAAGCTTTATACCATACTTCTGTAGATATCTCAGCACCCCCCCCCCCCCCCTGCATACTGACCTCTCAGAGTACACACCCAACATTTTTTCATCAACATCGCAACGATAATGGTTTTAATTAGTAAAAAAAAAAATAAGCATTTGGATTTGAAGCCCAAGGGAAACCTTAATTTACTCTTCAGGGACAGTTAAAATCATCTGGAGAACACAGGAAGACTCGCAGATTGCAGACATACAGCCCAGGCTTGCTCTCTGCTGCATATAGCAGTACCTAGGCTCTGCTCTTAATTTCCTGTGTTCAGCCCTAATGTCCTTGTTACTAGAGACAGATTGTGTCTAACAACAGGCAGTTGACAGCAGGTTGCAGAGAAGTAAGACACCTAGTGACCAAAACTTTAAAGGTATTTTTCTGGGACCAGGTGTGTGTGTGTGTGTGTGTGTGTGTGTATATATATACCGGTCTCTTATACTGCATTGTGTGTCTCTTTTGCGTGCTCCTATATTAACTTTGTACAAGCAACCATACTATGTAAACCTGCCATAAACTGTAACGGTATGAGTTACATAGTGGGATAGAGGCAGTAAAAGGTGCTGTTTCTGAAGAAAGCAGCCATGTTTTTTTTAAGCCTGGACAACCCATTTAACATTTGCAGCAAAAATAGACTTTAGGAGTCTGAAATGAAGCATCTATGTTCCCTAGGATGACACATTTTGGGAATGACTGGACTGGGAACCTGATGGGGAAGCCTCCAAATGTTTGCAGTGATACAGTGGGAAAGCAGTCTGACATTGTGGTATAACAGCCATACTGGTTGTCACCCACCCATTTCCCAGAGATACTTTGGATATGACTAAGAAAATGCTGAGTAGGGATTTTAATTTCAGAAAAGAAGAATCAAGGACCAGTTAGATTTTTTTTTACTAGTAAAGTGACTGAATCACAAGGTCTTGTCTCTCCATGGAGTTTGCCGGCATGTTTCTCAGATACAATATGTGGGATTCTCTCCATCCAGCTGGGTGAGTGAACCGCACAGCATTATGACACATCTGGGTGTGGATTCTGCTGAGAAAGTAGCTGATATGCCGAGGCCAGGATATTTTAGGTCTCTCTGAGGATTGCTTTCCAATGGCTGCTGGACATTACTAAGGGTTGAGCAATCGTCCTCTGTAGACATACATCATGTGAAGTCGGAAGCTGAGTCCTGGACTCTGGAAATTGCCGTGATAAAAACCAGCTGGTCGTAGTTACATGTATGGTGGGAAATAGGATGTAGGGCTGTACACGGGGCTGGCCGGAACTCCTTTCCTTCATATAGACACACCACTCCACAAGTGTCAGCGGCTGCATGCACCAAACTGCATTACCATGCTCATTGCAGCATCCCTGTGCTTCCCTGAGTGCAGCTTCCTATTCTAGGAGAGATCCCTGACACCCTACTCCATGCTGGCTTAGGAGCTGCATTGCCCCCCGAAGCCCCAGCTACTATAACTTTTTGTCTGTGCTGCCAAAAAGAGGGAGACTTGGCACAGAAGCACAGAGGGACAACAAACAGGGGGCGGAGAGCACAGGACAGAAGTAGATGAATGGGGAAGGCACAAGATCACCAGTATATGAGGTAAACATACCGGCTAAACTCCATTACACAAGGGTGTATGCGGACCTGGCACCAGCCTAGTATATACATACTGTTTATAGATTGCTAAACTGATTATAGAATGTTATTTGATTGTCGGGGGTGCAACCTCCTGAGACCCCATTGATCAGCAGGATGAAGGGTCCGCTTTATTGTTTACACATGCACATCATCTTGTCGTTATGTGTTGCTGACCTGATATTGCATCTGTCCTATTCACTTAAAGCAGGGATAGGGACTCTTCGGCCCTCCAGCTACTGGACAGCAGGCATGATTGGAATTGTAGTTTTGCAATAGCTGGAGGGCTGAAGGTTCCCCATTGCTGATTTAGGGCCCTATTCCACCGGACGATTATCGTTCGCATAATCGTTAACTATTAACTATCTCAAACGACCGCTATTGCGAAAGACCTGAATATCTTCACCCATTTCCATGGAACGATAATCGTTACTTATGATCGTATTTGCGATAGTTTTTTTTTCTTCGCTATTTCTTCGCTAATGTGTTCGTATCTACTGCGAACGACCAAACAACGTCTTATTCAATGCGAACGTTTTGCGAACGAGCAACGATAAAAATAGGTCCAGGTCTTTTAAAGCGATCAACAATTTCTCGTTCGGTCATTAATCGTTAACTGCATTTCAATAGAATGATTATCGTTTTAGATTCTAACTATTTAACGATAATCTGAACGATAATCGTCCGGTGGAATAGGGCCCTTAGGGGCTAGAACCCCATGATAGACCAGTAATGGACGATCATGAAGATAGCCCTCTAACAAATCATTCTAATGAAACCCTTTAAGTGAAGCAAGGGTAAACTGCCCGCAACCACAAAACGGATAATGTCTTTCATTTTTGGCCAAAGAAATGTGATTGGTTAGTTTAGGTAATCCAGGCTTTTGCTTTGCGTTCTTATAAGCTGTGCACACACCATGCCCACACTTTGCCAGTTTTTGGGAATCTGTGCAGTTCTCATAGCTTTCCTAAGCGCGGTCACAGCTTTGGTGAATTAGAGAGGAAAGCTGTTTGCTGGTTTCGCTCACGCCATGGTAACAATGGCCGCTGTTGTCTTCACACAAACGCCTCTTTCATCCCTCCCAGATTCTCACTTTTTTGTTTGCTGTTTGATTTTTTACGCACAAACAAGAAGTTTTATGTCCGACGCTTCCGAAGTGTTTTATGTCGAGTCTTCAGAACAATGGTTTATATAGGAACTTTACAGTAACGTAATTGACCTCTGATGTTAAATCCGCGCTAATCCCGGCAAAAGTCTCATGGGCAATAATTGTGTCAGGATCGTGAAGCTTTCAGCAACTCCCACATGTAAAAGTCATCCCTTGTGTGTGGCGTGCGCTGGATGTAACCTTCTCCTCTCTCCACTTCATACAGAGGCTGAAGTTCGAGATCGCAGAGGTGATGACAGAAATCGACAATCTGACGTCTGTAGAAGAAAGGTAAGCGCTCACTTTAATCCTAGATCGCACTACAAAGGTTTTATGGTCCTAAATGCTTGTGTCCCACAGGTTTGTTAGAAGCCTCGGATTAAAGGGTGGCTGGGGGATTACTGGTTTATTACTATCAGACCACAATAAAAAGTATCTATTGTTCTGGAGTATTGTTAGCGGTGTAGGACATCCCATGGCCCTATGGGCCTGGGTAATGTATGTAGGAGTCAGGTATCAGTGGATATAGTGTCATTTCTTATCTACAGCTTAGTTACATCTAAATGTTAGTCATTGTTCCCTGTTATCAGCCATTTGGACAGGGGGGAGGCTGCTTGCTGTATTTATGGGATTTTGAGATGTTCTGTAGAGATGAGCGAACCTGGAGCATGCTCGAGTCCATCCGAACCCGAACATTTGGCATTTGATTAGCAGTGGCTGCTGAAGTTGGATAAAGCTCTAAG
Organism: Dendropsophus ebraccatus; assembly: GCF_027789765.1. NCBI lineage: Eukaryota > Metazoa > Chordata > Amphibia > Anura > Hylidae > Dendropsophus > Dendropsophus ebraccatus. The sequence goes on from NC_091462.1 coordinate 88,272,090, forward strand.
GCTATGTGGAAAACATGGATATAGTCATTGGCTGTATCCATGTTTTCCAGACAACCTTAGAGCTTTATCCAAGTTCAGCAGCCCCAGCTAATCAAATGCTCGGGTTCGGATGGACTCGAACCCGAACCCGGTTCCCTCATCTCTAATGTTCACAAATGCCATAGAGCAGGGGTAGGGAACCTCGGCTCTCCAGCTGTTGCAAAACTACAACTCCCATCATGCCTGGACAGCCAAAGCTACAGTTTTGGCTGTCCACCCATGATGGGAGTTGTAGTTTTGCAACAGGTGGACTTTGGCTGTCTGGGCATGAGGGGAGTTGTAGTTTTGCAACAGCTTTAAGGCCAAGGTTTTCCACCCCTGTCATAGAGGAATATTAGAGGTTATTAACTGGGGTTCGTGAATAGGGAAACTACAAAGCCTTGGCTGTCTAAGCATGATGGGAATTGTAGTTTTGTAACATGGCTCCTCCCATCTCTGATATAAATGGATCCATGAAGGCAATGGTGGATCTGTTTGTTCAAACGAATCCCGCATTAATGGAGTCTATAACGTTTCCAGTGTATTTGACCGCAAGAATAGCGCAGCAGGCTACGATTTTCTTGTCATCAGAAATACCAGAAACCCTGATGGAAAGCATTAAAATGTAAGTGTAAGCACTCATGCTGAATTTATATTCTCAGCATTCAATAGATGTTATGCTTGGCTTCATTCTGTCTTTATAGAGCGTTTAGTCCAGTGGTTATACCCGCTTATGGTACAACATGCTGCATTGAGCTATTGACACGTGTAATATTAGTATAATGGATTCAGAGTCCAGTCATTGCTAAGAATAGAAAATATATTATACTGGGTGATGGCAGCAATGGCGGCTTCCATTTAAGTGTACTTCCTGAATGGATGGATATATATATATATATATATATATATATATATATATATATATATATATATATATATATATATTACACACACATACACACACACACACACACACACACACACTGTCTGTGTGCCTCAGCCGTACAAGGCAAGCAGCCAGAAAACACACAGCAGAAGTCTGGCAATATATAGGTATACATACATGCATACACACACACATACATACAGGGTGGTCTAGGTCCAAAAGTAGGTGGACAGTATGTGTAATAGGGTTATGAAGGGGGAGATTTATCAAACATGGTGTAAGGTAAAACTGGCTCAGTTGCCCCTAGCAACCAATCAGATTCCACCTTTCATTTTCCAAAGAGTCTGTGAGGAATGAAAGGTGGAATCTGATTGGTTGCTAGGGGCAACCGAGCCAGTTTCACTTTACACCATGTTTGATAAATCCCCCCCTTCATAACCCTATTACACATACTGTCCACCTACTTTTGGACCACACTGTATATGTGTATGTATGTGTGTATATATATATATTATGCAAAAAAGGGGTCCGTGGAGCCTCAGTTACAAGTCTCAAAACACGGGAATAGCCAGATATCCCTCTCTCCAGAGAAGGAAGCCCATTGCCAAGGGGTGCCTCCTAGTGGGGAGAGCACCAAACCACCCTGATACGTAGTCCCTCAGGTCCTACCTCTGTTGCGAGCTTTGGGACCTAAATAGGGAAACACCAGGGTGGCCCCTGTGAGTCAAAGTCTAACTCTGTGGCGAGTATAACGACATAAGACAAGGGTTACCAAGGCTAGGCATCCATCCACAGACTAGGAGGCACCCCTTGGCAATGGGCTTCCTTCTCTGGAGAGAGGGATATCTGGCTATTCCCGTGTTTTGAGACTCGTAACTGAGGCTCCACGGACCCCTTTTTTGCATATTTAATTTTTGTATGGGACAATCAATGGAGACTCGTAAATGAGTACTCCATTGGAATTTTTCACTGTTCTCCCTGAGTTCAGTGATTGTTGTGTTTTGTTGGTCTATTTATCATTGCCCCAGTAGCCAGAATCCTGCTCCACACTGACGAGGGGCAAATACCCCGAAACTGCAGTCTGTGGATGGATGCCTAGCCTTAGTAACCCTTGTCTTATGTCGTTATACTCGCCACAGAGTTAGACTTTGACTCACAGGGGCCACCCTGGTGTTTCCCTATTAAGGTCCTAAAGCTCGCAACAGAGGTAGGACCTGAGGGACTACGTATCAGGGTGGTTTGGTGCTCTCCCCACTAGGAGGCACCCCTTGGCAATGGGCTTCCTTCTCTGGAGAGAGGGATATCTGGCTATTCCCGTGTTTTGAGACTCGTAACTGAGGCTCCACGGACCCCTTTTTTGCATATTTAAATTTTGTATGGGACAATCAATGGAGACTCGTAAATGAGTACTCCATTGGAATTTTTCACTGTTCTCCCTGAGTTCAGTGATTGTTGTGTTTTGTTGGTATAGATAGATAGATAGATATAATTTTAGATAGATATAATTTTAGATATATATATTTATATATATATATATATATATATATATATATATATATATATATTATTATATATATATTTATAATACCAATTTAGCAATTTTGTTACAGTGCTGTAGCTTTGCGTTTGCGGTTTGTGCATGGTGTCAGTGTGCCTCAGCCGTACAAGGCAAGCAGCCAGAAAACACAGAGCACAAGTCTGCCAATATATAGGTATATGGGGACCCAGAGACCTGCAATCTTTATTATCCTTATTATCCGGCTGATTATTTTTTTAAATTATTTCTAGTAAAGCAATAATCAGCTCTGATTACATGTAGCAGCTTATAAGACGGTGAGAAATGAGCCTTTGTGTTACATTGATATTTGAGGGTTGTGAGAATAGCGAGGGAGCTGCTGAGCTCTGTGTGTAACCGCTTCTCGTGATTGTCTTCGCGCACATCGCCCACAGGCAGCACAAAGCCGCCAAGTGTACGGCAGGATATCACGTGTCACTTTATGGGATGCGCTGGAAGCAGGATATTGGCGTGCCTAAAATTAATAAGACACTCTCATTCAGACAAACACTTGACTGGAAAATAAGTCATGGGACCTCATTTAAGGAGGAAGTCATCTTGTATGCTTTTTAAAATACCAACCCATGACTTCTGGGATCCAACTTTCCCTTTAAAGGAGAAGTGGTGTCCTTAAAGGTTGCTTGGTGTTTAAACATTTGCTTGTAATTTTGTAATTTTTACTAAGTCTGCTTGACTTAAGCTACCAGGATTTGGAAGGTGATGACTTAACCTTAAAAAGACACATTTCCATTAGCAAGAGTAGACTATCTGTGCATGGCAGCTGCTATGGGGCCCAGCAGCTGAAGGAGCCTACGAAAGTGAGACAGGTGTGGTAGGGATGAGAGGCTTTAGCCATACTTGTATTGATTTACTACAACACATCTCAACCTCATCATGTAAATAAGAACTTGCATTGGAGGAATATCTAGAGGCCAGAGGAAAATTTGCAAGGGATAAAGAGATGCAATCCACTTTAATACATGCAAAATATTACAGTCCTTCTCATGCTGTTGATGACTGTGACCACTAGGGGTCCCCATTCCATGTGATCTTATAGTGACCCCCTGAAATTGTGTTTATGTGCTCTCAATGGGGTGACCGTCTCAGCCAGCAGTTTTCCTGTATGATGAAGCTGCATGGATTGTTTCACGGGGGGAGACAAACTCCTATTACGATAGATATGATTATATAGCTCCTGTCACGCGGTTATAATGGATTTGATGACCGTTCAGACTGTATTGTAACAGTCTCGTAGCGTATTTAGAGATGTATGGAAAGAGGAGAGTTATTGCACTGTGCTCCCAGCAGGCAAAAGAAGAGCCTGTGGAGCCTCATCAAAGAGTCTCCAAACACAGGACTAGCCAGATATCCCTCAGGGAAGGACCCAGCCAAGGGGTGGCTCCTGTAAGGATACCACCATATTAAGTGGCCCCATAAGTCAATGTAATGACAAGGGAAAAACAAAGGCCAGGTTCCATCCACATACAGCTGTTTCAGGGTGTTGCCCCTCATCAGTGTGGAGCAGGATTCTGGCTAGGTGGGAGCAATGCCTAGTAGAGCCATAGGAGAAACACATTGCTGAACTCAGGGAGACCAGCCAAAAAGCGACAACACTGTCGGCTGCTAATGAAAGCGCTCAGTGCAGTGAAGTCCTAGGTGCATTGCCCCCTGGGAAACATGAGTATGCAAAAGAGGAGCCTGTGGAGCCTCATCAAAGAGTTTCAAAACACAGGACTAGCCAGATATCCCTCCGGGAAGGACCCAGCCAAAGGGTGGCTCCTGTAAAAAAACCACCATATTAAGTGGCCTTATAAGTCAATGTAATGACAAGTCCTGACTGGGTCCTTTTCCGGAGGGATATCTGGCTAGTCTTGTGTTTCAAGACTCTTTGATGAGGCTGCACAGGTTTGCATATTCATGTTTCCCAGGGGGCAATGCACCTAGGACTTCACTGCACTGAGCACTCTCATTAGCAGCCGGGAGTGTTGTCGTTTTTGGCTGGTCTCCCTGAGATCAGCGATCTGTTTCTCCCAGCAGGCAGAGATGGCACTGGTTGTAACTTCCGCTATGTGATGCTTTGATTTGAAAGGGAGAGGATGCAGTTTGAAATTTGAAAATCAGAATGGTGGCTGATCAGAGGTCACATGACCAAGATACAGTATAGAAATGTATGAATGCAGCAGAGCTGGGATGAACCAGATGACACTGCGGTAATAGTGATGATGAGAGTGCATTATATGGGCGATCCGCAGCAGTTGTAGCAACCTCCCTAATGAATACTGAGCTGCTAGTGTTCTCTGATTTTTTTTTAAAGTGTGTGTATTTTTTGTTGTGGTATCTGCAGTACTCGTTCCTCTCTAACTTCAGTCTGGCATTGAATAACGTATATAGTATTTCAGTGCCTGTCAGCTCTCACTGAGGCCAGATTAAAGGAATTTTACTGAATGAGCATAATTTGCCATATTGTAGCTGTTTCATGATGTTTACACGGGCATCATGCCAATCTCCTTCTTATAAATGTAAACTGTGAAAGAAATATGATGTAATGGCCGTGATGTCAGCCTAACCTAGAAATCCAAAGTGAAGACAGGCGCTCGCCTGCTGCTGCTTCATCTCCTTTAAGATCACTTAGCGGTGGGCTCTTAATGCTTCCGGAGAAGTCACAGCAAACCTGATGACTGCATCTATCTCTGGTCTCAGTAACACCATTAAATAGTCTGCAAGTCTATTTTCCTATCTATTAGTATGGCCTGATTTATGTTTTTTCCGTAATGTATGTGTATGCTGTTTTTAAGTGTCTCTAAAATTTTTTTTTTTTACTTTTCTAATAGCAAAACCACACAAAGGAATAAGCAGATTGCTATGGGAAGAAAGAAATTCAATATGGATCCCAAAAAGGTAATGTGTATAAAAAAATAATAAATAAATAAATATAAATATATATATATATATATATATATATATATATATATATATATATATATATATATATATATATATATATATATATATATATTATACATTTTATTTTGCTCATTTTGCTGACCTTTGTGCACATCCTGTTATCAGGCACTTGTATGTAGACTTTTAATTTGTAAGATTGTCGGCAGCAGCGTTTGGGCAGCATTTAGTTAAACAGATATGCCATGGTAGCTTGCTGTCTCCAGACAGATGCACACAATAGACTGTTTATTCAATTGGTACCAGACGGATGAGTCTGGCTCCTGCATTTTGCCTGTCCAGTCCTGCCCAATCAGAGATGACTGTTTCAGAAGATAAGTGAATGTAATGTGGGCTGAGCTGCATAAGCAGACACTCATAGCAACTGGTTAAACTGTTAGTGTGTTGTAACTGGTTGTCATAGGGTTAGGAAATGTTAAAGTGAATGTACCATCAGAAAATATTCTGCTTTTATCTAAAATATACTTCGCTACGTTTAAAAACAGTCCTGATATTATGCAGGTTTCAATCTGACACATCCTGGTCTGTAGAGAAAACCTAAATCAAGACTTTAATAATAATGAGATTTATTTGTATAGCGCCAACAGATTCTGTAGCGCCGACAGACAGGATTGCAGTAAAGGTCCACATACACTTTCAATAACTGATGGCCAAATAATCATTATCTCCCCCACTGTCACCTATCCTCCCCATATACAGGAACATGAGCGGCAGGTATTGCCTTATAGGCATAGTTAAATGGCCTCAGTGGGTCAGCTGATCTTTGGCCCTAATACATATGGCAGTGTCACCCAAATATAGATAAGACATAAGACCATTCACAATAAGTGATGGTCACAGCTTTCCTCCCCCTGCACATTGACCTCTGCACAGGTCACAGAGCATGCCTGTTAAACTGTAAAAATCTGCAACCAGAAAATGTTAAAGTGATTAGAAATAAACAATATGTATGACTATCTGGTATTAAATAGTAGAAAAATATAGAGGATACATTCCTTCCTTATGGTGTGGGAAGATGTCAGCGCACCATGAAGACCCCCCCCTATCCCCCATACCTGGGGAGAACAAGCAGACTTAATACAGGGTTTCCCTGAGTTTAGGCTCAGCAGTGTAATAGACCTGCACGCACTGGCGGTAATATAGATTAAAACCAGGTGACATATCTAATGGAGTACACAGGGGGAAGGGGTGACAAAAAGTGCATGGTAACATTAAGTTCTTATATTGTGTTTTTTTTTTTTTTTTTTTCTCAATAACAGGGTATCCAGTTCCTCATAGAGAATGATTTGCTGCAGAACACACCTGAGGATATAGCACAGTTTCTATACAAAGGTGAAGGACTCAACAAAACTGTCATTGGCGATTACCTGGGAGAAAGGTAAATTGATATGCTGAATTTTTAGCGCTTGGCTTTCGCTGAGATAGACTGCTGTATGTTGTATCAAGAAATGGAGAGTTAATAAATCATGGCGAGCCCTGTTATAACACCGCTGTACCTGGTGTCGGCAGCTAGTAAATGTGCAGCTCATAGTCAGGGCCGATTCAAGGGTTTCTGCCGCCTGAGGCAAACCTCAGGCGGCCGCCCCGAGTGATAGCCGGCATCCCGCCGGGAAAACCCACCCCCCCCCCTTCCTAAGCCCCCCCCCCCGACGCAGCAGCCATCTACTCACCTGTCCCACACCGCAGCCGGCCCTCGATCTCTGCTGTCTCCACATCCCGTCAGGTCCGCGATGTCACCCTGCAGCTGTCACGGACCTCCAGGCTGTGGTGAGTGAGTGAGTGAGTGAGTGAGTGGGGTGATCGGGTCGCGCGGGGCGGTCCCCCACCGACCCCGGGCACTCACCACAGCCTAGAGGTCCGTGACAGCTGCAGGGTGACATCGCGGGACCTGACGGGATGTGGAGAGCGCGGGCGACGGGACAGGTGAGCGGCCGCTGTCATTTTTGTTAAGTGATACTTAACAAAAATGACAGCAGGGGGGACATAATGCCGCCCCCTGCCGGACCGCAAATTCTGCCGCCTGAGGCGGAAGGCTCATTCCGCCTCATGGCAGAAGCGGGCCTGCTCATAGTGATATGAGATCAAGCAGTCATTCCGGGGAAGAGGATTTTACTGTCCGCTTTGTCTGTTATCTCCATTGATGAACAGTAAAGTCTGCTTATCCCCAGCCTGAGATGGTTGATCACAGAAACCAGTAAACTCTTGTCATGAAAAGTGCCTAGAATATAAGCAAATCCATGCACATTCACATCAGTAGGGTGTTTTGTGTAATGCATAATAGGACGGGTCCTCCAAAGTGAGAGACACTACTGTATGTAATCGCTGTTCAGTCTGACCAAGGGATAAGAATCCTTAACGGAGGACCCACTCTATTAACGGAGTTTACTAATAGGGTGTGTTAAAAGGAGTTTTGTAACAACCCCCAACGTTTTCAAGGCATAACCATACGGAAAGAAGTGACTTCACTTCTTTTTGGTGCAGTTCCCCATCTCCCATTGAAGTCATTAGGGGCAGGACTTTGTAACGTGACAGAGTGGTGTTTGATACAGAAATGGCATGGCTTCTGCATCAGAAACCCTATTGTTTCCGGATATTGCTGAATGTTTTGTGGCTAGAAAAGTATGGATAGTTGTAGCTCTATAGTGTTTTGGTCAATGATACATAGTTAAAGGGTAACGCCAGTTTTTTTTTTTTTTTTTTTTTGTTTTGTTTTGTTTTTTTTTTAAATCAACTGGTACCAGAAAGTTTGTAAATTGCTTCTATTTAAAAATCTTCTACTATCAGCTGCTGTATGTCCTGCAGGAAGAGGTGTCTTCCTTCAGTCTGACATGGAGCTCTCTTCTGCCATCTCACCTTTTCCATGCCAGGAAATGTCCAAAGCAGTAGCAAATCCTCATAGAAAACCTATCCTGCTCTGACACAAGGCTCCATGACAGGAACTGCGCAGACTGGGGAGAATACACCACTTCCTGCAGGACATACAGCAGCTGATAAATACTAGAAGACTTGAGATTTTTAAATAGAAGTAATTAACAAATATATCTAACCTTTTGACACCAGCCAAGTTCCCCTTTGAAGAGGGTATATGGCTATAATAAAATGTGTAAATGTGGATGTTGTAGCGGACATATACTTCAGCAGCTGATAATTTTATCTGCATTTTAGGTTCTAACTGAATAGGTAAGGTCTGAAACCTTAGACGGCCATGATCCCCAGGATAGGGGTTGTTGGTGGTATTCCTTGCATCTGCTGAGGAAACGTGCATGTTCTCTTCATGATGGAGTGAATGAGATTTATACAAAGCAGATGGCGAACTGTATGATTACTGTCTGCAGATTATAACACGCTATGGTGGAAAAGCCCATCAATATACAGGCATTACAGTGACCTCCAATACTTCCCACACACATACTGAGAGAATTCTGACCAACTGGTATAGAGCTGTCTGATTCATCAAATCTTCTCTAGAGTAGTTTCCTCCTACAGAAATAACCATTGTCACATTGATAAGGATTTTTTGGGACTTTTTTTTTTAGTTGATTTTTTTTTTCTATTTTTACGAATTGAAATAACTTATATATTATGTCCGAGTTTGGATTTGCCCCACCAGCCATGTCATCGATCACATAGTCTATGTGGGAATATATAGTAAAATGTATATAGATGCTAGGGGGGACTAGTGCAGAGCTTGAAATGTGAGCAGTCACCCTTTTGAATCCCTATTTTGAATGTAACAAACCTGTTCATATTGTGTCTTCCGAGCAGTCTAGAATTTGTGTATTGGCCGTAAACCTTCTCTGCATGCCAGACGTGTGCGCTGTGCCTGCTATCTGCCACCTCGTTCTGCGCTGTGGCTCCTTTATAGGAATTTGTCTACGTGCCAGCATACACATTTGGGCACACAGAACTGCATTGAGAATAATATTTTTTTTAATAACTTCAAACAGCAGAACCTGCGCCTGGATGGTGTCCACGCCGAAAGGGTTTGCGTGTAAAAATTAAAGCAAATATTTTCACTTTTAGATTTCAGGATTTTCTGGATGGCGTCATCATTCTGGGCGCATTTTTTTTTTTTTATTATTATAATTTTAGTATGGCTGAAGAGGTGGCGTTTTCTACACTTACATACTGTATTTTATATTGAACATGCACCTCTATAAAAAAAATAAAAATTTTTTTGGCTCTATGCTTCCATTAAAGAAAAGAAATAGGCTACAACCTCTTATGTTTCGGAGTCTGGTGTTCCTTTAGGAGCCGTCTGTTTTCAGTGCTGTGGGTTTGGTGGAGATATAACCACAGATCTATAGCAAGCTTTGTCAGACATTAGACGTTTCTGTCATTCAGACTAGTCGCTGGCAGGTGACCAGGAGAGGCGGCTCTGACTCCTCGCTTTAGCAGGAAGTTCTGGTTAGGAGGCTTTTAGGTGAAGTCTCTCTGTAGGTGCGGGGCATCCAATACATCTAAGCAGTATTTACCTGGTGTATTTCTATGAAGGCTAGTAATGTGGCAGAGTTGTCATGTAAAGAGTCTGTGCCCCATTGTGGTCTATTGAGAAGGGGCAAAAAGTAAAACCTTTGCTGCAGACATATATATTTATATGTAAAACAAGCTGGAATTTGAATGGCACTGCAATGCTTGACAGCAATAGAAGCTTCCAGCTAGAGGGGTGCACCACCACTGGGAAAGCCAAACTCAAGGCTCCACTGGATAAAGTAGAACTTCAAGGGAATAACTTTAAAGGTGTTATCCAGCGCTACAAAAACATGGCCACTTTCCCCCTCTCTCGTCTCCAGTTCAGGTGTGGTTTGCAATTAAGCTCCATTTACTTCAAAGGAACGGAGTTCCAAACCCCACCCAATCTGGAGACTAGAGAGGGGAAAAAGTGGCCATGTTTTTGTAGCGCTGGATAACCCTTTCAAGGGCTTGAGAGACTCGTCGAAACATCGAAACGTCGCACCTGATGGGTGAATACATTTTTTTCCTACGTCACCGCAAGCCTGGAGTTCCGCCTATTTCTTCCTTTAAAACTATACTCTATTTATGTATGCTTATATAAAGTACCGTAAAAAATAATTGTAGAAATTAAAAAAGCCTTCTAATGTTTTTTTTTTTTTTGTGTAGGCCCTCCCTCTTCCCCAAAAAATGATAATTTCCTCCACTATTGTAATATATACAACAACTTTATTCTGCCGGATGCCACTATAATGGTGCCCAATTGGGTGTTAAAAAATATTTTATATAATAAAAGGCTAAAAGGCGTAATTACATAATGTGCATTATATATGTAGCTCAATAGAACTTTTACCAAACACGACTCTTCCACAAAACACCAGCTATCATGCATATGCGTCAGTGGGGGTGGGGGGTGGGAAGAGTTAAAGCTTTTGAAATGTTGGGATGAAAGGCCCTTACGGGGCTTATTATGCAATGTAAAATGTTATTTACATAGGACTGCACAAGCCTTTCAGCTCTAAATCTTATTTATAGAAAATGTTGACACATTCTAAATGGATTAGTGGCTGTAATGTTCGCTCCTGCACACCATCACTAGGCAGCCATTGTAGCAGAAGCTCAAGCATCCAGTCTTGGCAGCAGCAGCAGGCATGGGCCGTCACTCACCCGTCCCTGAATGCCCCTGTTGTGTAATCCTGATTTATACTCTCACAAAGGTTGAGGAATGTGGACATGTGTTAAACCATTTGAGCACAAGACCCTGCTTCTCCGAGCTGCCACTTCACGTGTACCTTGTGCTAAGCAGGAAACGCATGAGCCCTTGTATTAGAGTTATGGAAAATACAGCGCCTTCTTCTAATGCGGGAAACAGACATTATTGAAGAAGTTTAGGGGCAATTTGTTTTGCTAAGGCCTTACGCCACACAAGAGTTTATTTGGTATTATAAACCCCAGCCTGACTACTTTATACTCCTGTTATTTCAATATTATATATGGCGCAGGCTGTGTACTATGGTGGCATAGCAGCCACCGAATGGCTTCCTGTTGAGTTACCACTTATGTTCATATATGTTCATTTTCTCTTACAGGGATGACTTCAATATCCTGGTGCTTCAAGCGTTTGTTGAACTCCATGAGTTTGCAGATTTAAACCTTGTCCAGGCTTTAAGGTCAGTGCAGAGATCTACTTATAGTTAGTTATAGAAATTCTGTGTGTGTGTGTGTGTGTGTGTGTGTGTGTGTATATATATATATATATATATATATATATATATATAATATATATTTAATTAATTATATACACACACAGTAGTATTATGCCTTAAATGTGGAAACCATGTTGGCACAGGTAAGGCTTATACAAACTGTAAAACAGTCTTGACGCCAGTGAACCCTGCCATATAAAACTATACAGCTTAATGTGTCTCTGAGCATTACAGTTAATAGATTACCCACTATTGGCCCCAGATCACATAGACCACTGCTTAACACTGGGAAACATAGCAAGGTTTCCATTTCATAATGTCTGAAAGAGGGATGGTGTTGTGGTTGCCATTCTGCTTTTTAGCAAATCTTGAGGAAAAGGATATATGGAGTATTGCTATTGATGTGTTACCCTGTATGATTAGGTTTACCATAAATTCAAACATGGCAATAAATATCTCTTCAGCTTGTGGATTCGGCAGTGTGGAGTTACAAAGAATGAAAAATATATATGTAAAGTTTAAAGAAGTCCCTTAAAACTAAAAAATGACATAAAGGCAGGGTGTGAGGGAACATAATAAACAAAGTTTACTTACCTGTTCTCCTGCCCTGTAGCTCTGCTCCTGGATCTCACTGACAGCCACCGGCCTCCTGCAGCTCCCTTATCTGCAATGTCACATACGCAGTTAATGGATTGCCCGCTCAGCCAATCAGTGACTGGGGCTGGGCACCACCCAAGTCATTGAGTGGCTGAGCAGGCAATTGATCAGCCAGGCCGTGATGTTGCAGCTGGAAAAGCCAGCCAGAAATGACAGCAGGTGGATGTTGGCAAGACCCGAGGGCTGTGCAAGGAGGCACCAGGACTGGTAAGTGTACTTTGTTTTATTATGTTTAATAACATTTTATATATTGTTTTTGTGTTTCAGACAGTTTTTGTGGAGCTTCAGATTACCAGGGGAAGCTCAGAAGATAGACAGGATGATGGAAGCATTTGCATCACGATACTGTCTTTGTAACCCTGGAGTCTTTCAGTCCACAGGTTAGTAACTGAGAGATACATGACCTCAGGTGGTGTCAAAATGAGGAGGTTCTTTTAAGAAAAATGATTTTAATTAAGTTTTGTATTATTTATGTATATTATATTTTCCTATACAACTGCTATTTGGCTCAGCGTATTCCTTCAGTGTGCATTTGATTTGTTTTTTTATTTACCACCATCTGCACAGTTTTTTTTTTTTTTGTCTGACCTTTTGTTTTTAATTTTTGCACCTACAGGCATAATAGACGTAAGGGAACCTGTCAGGTATGTTATGTTGCCCTTGCTGAGGGAAGCATAACATACTATAACATAACAGATACGCTGTTTCCAGCCGTCTGAGACTTGACCTGTCTTAGTAAGAACAATTTTGAAGCAGTTTTCCTTAGAACTCTTTGTTGTTCCATTCTTATATTTTATCTTCAAACTAATGAATGAACTTGGTGTTAAAGGTTGGGGGTGCCTCCCTACATATTCTGATATTGTGTAATTATTGCCAAACTGTGATGATACACCTCTTATCGTATCTACTAAGAGTAATGACTTGTATTTTTAAAGAAGAAGTCCGGCACAGGGGGAAGAAAATCATTACAGTCAGGGGAACATAATAAAGAAGGTATATTTACCTATCACAGTGCCATGTCCTGCTCTTGGCCCCCCTGTCTTTATATCTCCCCTCCTCCTACGTCACAACCCGGCTAACGGATGCCCCGCTCAGCCAGTCAGTGACTGGGGTGGGACATCTTTTTCCCCCACTCCAGACTTCTCCTTTAAAAGGCCATTGCCATCTCAGAATGTGCACAGTTCATTTCCTAGGGTGTACAATGTACTGTATTGGCAAGATTGATTTCAGAAGGTTTATTCCCCATGGACACCAATGACACCAATGATATATTTTTTTCTGTTATATCAGATACCTGCTATGTCTTGTCTTTTGCCATCATTATGCTGAACACAAGTTTGCATAACCCCAATGTAAGGGATAAACCTTCCGTAGAGCGGTTTATATCTATGAATCGTGGAATAAATGAAGGTGGCGATCTTCCAGAGGAATTATTAAGGGTAAGTCATTGAATTATTTGGTTTGTTGATTTTTGCCGGTTTGGTTTTCTCTACTCAGTTACTGCATTTGATATACAGCCATCTTACATGGCGATCTCAAACAGCTTCTCTCCCATTTTTATGGCCTTTTTGATCTGTGATATCTACAGTAGGGGTGAAGACACAACATTAGAAAATAATTCTTTACTGAAAGAGTGGTAGGTACTTGGAACAAACTTTTAGCAGATGTGGTTGGTAATAAATCCACAGTAAGGGCAGACTTGGGGTCCTATTACATGGAGCCATTTTTAATGTCTAACTATAAACGATCGCAAATGAGTGTTTATCGTTAACCTGAAATCACTCACCATATTACACAGAACGATGATCGTTAGATACGATTGTTATTGTGATCGTTTATTCCTTCTGATCTCAGCAAAACAATTAACAATGTGCTATTACACTGAACAATTAGTGAAAAAAATGCAGAACTTGAGCGAACGAATGTGGAATTACAGTGAACGATTAATGATAATTTTAGGTTCAGATCTAAATCAACGATCATTGACATACTTACGATTTTTCGATCGTTGCCTGCAATTATACAGAATGATTATCGTTTAAATTCGAACGATATAACGATTTTTCGCCCGATAATCGTCCTGTGTAATAGGGCCCTTACAGATGATCAGGTGGTATTTTTCTGCTTACAATCTAATGTGTTCTATGTAAATTCATTTACCAGAAGACCCGTATTAGTTCAATAATTTAGTTACATAAACTGTACACAGTATCAAATCTGCAAAAAAGGTTACATACCCTTAAAGGTGTCTCAGTTTTCTATTACTGTTCATTACCTGTTTGGGTCAGTCCATCTGTAGTAACAGAGAGACCAAGATGGAACACAGGAAGTGGGGCAGGGCTTGGCTAGTGCTGTAAAATTTCTGGCTTTTTTTAATTGTCCTAAAGTCCTTAAAATATATGTAGTAAACTTAAAAGGGATACTTGGGTAATAAAAAATAAAAATTATGCAGACGTATATAGCATTGCTTACCTGTCTGTCCCGTTTTTTTAAACCAACAAACCCATTGATTTTGTGGGTCTGTAGTCCTCTTATAATCATTTCAGAAATCACTAGTTCTTGCATGAGCAGTTGTTCAATACTACAATTCCCAGAATGCATTACTTTCTCCCAATTTTTCATCAAAGCCCTTCCACCCTGCCTACTCGCCACCCACATGACTCCTGCCACTTCTCAGCCTAGAACTGCAGCAGCTGCTGTATGAATTCCCTGTCTGCTCCTGTGCATGTGGCATTGTTCAGCACAAGGCAGCATAGTATTAGCACACCTCGTTGTTCCACAACTTCCTGTCTGTAGTGAGACCAGCAAAAGGATGCTGTAGTTAGTACAGTTAGTGACAACACTGTATAAGTAAGTTGTAGCATTTTTTGGATGTAACAGAGTGGTGTGCGGTTACTTCTGTAAGTGATATTGTCACAATCTGTGTAGATACCATTGTTGGCAATGGCTCAGACGTATGCGTGTTGTGTCCTCATAAATTGTGTGCTATTTCTGTCTTCTTAACCATCTTTTTAAAACTCTGCAACATACCTTTTCTATTACATCCTGAGATTATTAGCCTGGTATTGCGTTCCATTACAGTGACGACGTACTTGAAAGCAGCAGTGAACGTCCTGCAGACTTTCCATTCACCTTGTTAATGCTCACATGTCAGGACTATAACCTGGATTTCTCAATACTCCTTTAATGTAAAGTCCCTGCAACCCATTGACGTTAACGGTCAAGATTATGAGAACATTATGTTGTCCATATGTTTTCCAATCTGGAATCAATACAAAGCACACATCTATAAATGCTTCTACTTGAAAAGGCACCGGTGGGCCAATAGTATGGAGTTCTTATGGAGTATGGTTCTTAGGTCATGCTTGTATTGAAAATGTTATCTAAAAATTACATTAACATCTGTAAAGAAAATGGCCATTAAATTCCCAAACTCGGGCGTAGTCTAGATGGTGCCCCCAACCCATGGCTTGCTAGCTATTCATGCAAAGGAATGGGGAACTGAGCTCACTTAAGATGTTGGGGAGCCATGAAATGCTGTTATATAACTGTGGCTTCCCCTTCCACCCTTCACTCAGACGCATAGGAGGTCATGCTACTTGCTTACAAAGGAATGACGGTTGACCTCAGGGAGATCAACCAAAACACAGTGGAGACACCATCACGTGTTTCTCAACATCAGTGAATTTAGGAAAATTGCAAATATACTGTGGAGACTCAGCTTGGCTGTTCCTTCCGGGTAGATGGTCTGGCTAGTTTACTGATGATGAGAAACGTGATGGTGTCTCCGCAGTATTTTGGCATATATTCTACTTGCATAGGCTCCCTGTTATGTGCGTTATTAGTTAGTGTGAGTACTCCTCTTTCCCTAAAACCCATTAAACCTCTTGAGCCCGGTTGGAGTATAATTGCAGGTGTCATGTACACAGTTTTAGGCCACTCTAGGCTACAGCCCTATTGCAGCTGCAACATATCAGTAAGAAACTAAATGTCTGTGATCCACTACACTACATTTTCTTTATGTCACTATAGGGAAAAAAGATGCACATTACTGTTACAAAAAGGGGTTGTCTGGGGGGGTGCTTACTTCCTCTCCTCCTGTATCACAGAAGTATAGCTTCTGAAACCAGAGGGGGTGGGTGTATAGCCTGATCATTGTGTGTCTGCATGCAGTAACCGATAGCTACCCAATTTCACTTATGTGGCTGCATCTATTAGACATTGCTTCTATGCTGTGATGGTTTAAGGTCCCTTATAACTTAAATCTATAGGGAAACATTTATTAAGGGACCTATTACACAGCCTGATATTGAGGAGGAAGTGAACTTCGACCCAGTCAGGTTAGCGCTCGCTTCCTTCTCGTTCCCCACTCGCAGTCTGTGCTATTGCATGCACAGACATGTGCTGCCGCCTTTCCTATTACATGGAGTGACGGCCAGCAGACAGGGGTTTTAGATCGGAATTAGAGAAAATGCTAAAAGACAACAGTCAGCCGACATTGTGCATGTTGGCTGATCATTGCCTTTCAACATGAACTATTGCGCAAAACGATTTTTTTCCGGAACGGCTGGTAATCGGCCAAGTACGGCAGATAATCTTTTTGTGTAATCGGACCCTAACTCTCAGATGTTGCTGGGGGGCCCTAAACTAATGTGAACAAGCTTTTATAAAATCCCCCTCACATCTGGCTTCTGTGTTCTATTACTGCAGCAGCAAAGCAGGAAAAAAAAAATAAAAAAAATCAACTGAAAAACTGTTAACATAGCCTTATACCGAGTCAGTACCTTCCACACAAGAAGCTGCAGATGAGCTGAAAATTGAAAAAGGATGTGGATAGCAGGATAGACTTAGACCCCATCCATTATCCCTATGGATTTACCAACGCCTGCTCACAATACAAAGCGCACAGCTGTGCAGTTTCCTGCCGGTGAACAAGACTCCTTCTTTTTTTCCTTGTTTTGCTGCAAACAGGGAAAATGTTACTGTTTTACATACAAAAATAATTGTATATTCCATCCATATGTCTCTTGTACATGACACATCGTATTTCTTCCTTCTCCAGAATTTGTATGAGAGTATTAAGAACGAGCCCTTCAAGATCCCAGAGGACGATGGGAACGACTTAACACACACGTTCTTCAACCCCGACAGAGAAGGCTGGCTCTTGAAGTTAGGTTAGTTGACTCATAATATACATATGGATTGATTTCTCCACTGTTGCCTCCAAGACTTTTTAGTCGAGCCTTTGAAACCTACCTTAGCCCCTAACCAGCTAACAAGAATACCTAATACTCTGTGTAAGCCTGGGGGAATGTCAGGCGAAGTGAAGTCACTATCAGAGTTTTATTATATCATCTTATATTTAAGCTACTATTATTATTATTGCCATTTGTTTTGGGGACGTTATTACTTCTATGAATTCATGTCTGTAATATTTTATTCCGTCAGATTATATTCTTACCTGTTTGTTGAACGCACATATTATTGACAGGCCTACTTTTTATTAAAATTTTTTTTTTTTACATGTAATCTTTTATGTTTAAGTGTATTATTGATGGTTTATTTTTCTCGTCACTAATCTGTTAGACTTAGATAAGCATTAGATGGCGTATGCTTATCTTTTTATTGATTCGCGATTAGACTTTTATTTAGAATATTGAACTGTACCCTCCCAGCCTTCTCCCCCCCCCCCCCCCCCCAGAGTAGAAGATTCCTTTCCATCTGGAGATTGTTCAGTTAATTGAAGCGAATTTGGAGGCAGACAATCCATGCATTGCTAAGCTGCTCGATAATTATTTCAGCTCATTACATTCCAAGCCATGGTAGCAGAGCTCAGCAATTTGATTTGCATCAGCACAGTGCAATATCACATACTCTGGAGTAGCAACCCTCCGACATGACCCCTTCCTTCTAGTGCCAAACGCACGGATCCTGAGCTGGCGGCTTTGAGCTGAACTGCTCACCGGGTGCTTTGAGCAGCACTATAACTCCTGGAAGAAAGTAGGGTCAGCAGCCCTGGGAGTTGGGAAGACCGGCTGAAGAGGAGGCGCTAGATAACAGGACAAAAATAGAAAGCTGGAAGGATTAAGGTGGAGTGTAGTAGAAGCTGTGCGGGTATTGTGGGACTTGACCAGCAATGTGTGCAGTACAACATCTGCAGCACTGTTATGGTCATTGTAGAAATCATATATTGTAGCTTAATAAGCCAGGTGGCGGCACAAAGGGGCATGCGGGTTATGTTCTGGAGAGAACAGACATAGTAAATCAGCAATCTTCTAGATATATAAGAATTTTTCTATACAAAGCTATGAGTATGTGCTTTGTGTGGAAAGCCACTGTTACAGTGCTGTACAGTTATCCCTGGGAATTGTTGAATACAATTACATAGAAGAGCTCTTATTCTTTACAGTGCAGACTTCTTTTTAGGGTCATATCTGGTTAGTGTTTTTATTCATTTATTTCTAGATCGCAACACTGCCATTTGGACTTTGTGTTTATGCTTTTGTTGTTCCTAAAGCTGTCCTTATAATAAGTACCCTGTAAACGTGCATGCTTTGGCCAAGCGTACATGCTTACTCTCCAGGATAAGCTGTTGTTAGACACCTCTGGAAATACCGATTCCCCAGGGAAAGAGTTTATCTATCTTAAAGTCCGGTGAGTTTTAAAATTTCTCAGCAGACGGGTGGCGGGAACGTAATAAACAAGTGTTACTTTCCTTACCAGGGTTAGGTAACTTGTTTATTATGTTCCTCTCATATAATCCATCAGC
Organism: Dendropsophus ebraccatus; assembly: GCF_027789765.1. Lineage (NCBI taxonomy): Eukaryota > Metazoa > Chordata > Amphibia > Anura > Hylidae > Dendropsophus > Dendropsophus ebraccatus. The sequence continues at coordinate 88,291,094 of NC_091462.1, forward strand.
CTTGTCAGTCTTGCCGATTCCTGTTCATTTATTTTTTTTTTTTTATGTTATTTACCTTAAAATGTACTAGTCAGAAGGAGGGGCTTGTCCGAGTCCCTGATATTGCCAGCTGACCTGTCAGAGACCCTTACATTGACACATTTGCTTTGCATTTTCTTATAAATTTGTCATTACGTGATTAGTTATTATTATTTTTTTTCCCACTCATTTGTGCCTAGGGCAGGGCTGTTCTATCACATGTTCACTGCACACAGCTTGCATAGGTTAATGATCCTGTAGATTTAGAGGCAGACCATTAGAAGATTACATGGATTGTGGGTAAACGAGAGTTACCAGACCCCCTTGGTTATCTGGCCTCTCTAGTTTGTCCCTCCGGGTTATGGGGGCAAATGTGCTTGTTAATGGTGATATTGGGGAGGGTGAATGCAAGCTGAATATTCCTCTGACTGGTACTACTTAAACACCATTTAATAGTCATAGGATGCCATGTACTGTTAAATTGGTACCGTATTCTTTTTTTTTGCACAGAACTCTGAATGGACCTTGGTTGCCATTGTCATGAAATGAGTGTCAGACTTGCCACTGCCCCTGACATGTTTTGTTAAATATTTTATTTCCTGATAACATTTATGGAACTCTGTTGGGCCATTCCTCTGTTCTTTCTCCTACACTTTTATTAAATAAATTGACAACTGGGTGTTACCAATTTCCTTGTCTTTACCCATTCTGAGTCTAACAGCAATGATTAGACAACTTGAGACTCTGCAGGGACAAACCCTACTAGTAACACCCACTTGTCAAAGTATTCATAAATTTCTAGTATAATTGAGGAATGGCAGTAAACAGTAAAGGTGACCATACCCCTTCACCTACACCTCTTCTGGCTGCGGCTTATCACTCCGAGAACAAAGGAGTCAGGCAGTGATTTTCCAACATCATCCACCGGTGGATGGTTGGGAGAGACCCATACCCATTAAGTATAGAGCTACTGTGCAGCTCACGGTGCACACCAGCTGCCGCGGTAGCTTTACAAAGGGGAAAAATGTTTTATTATGCTGTGCCAGGGGCTGCAGCTAGTCGTCTGAGCTGCCCATGACTAGTCACAGCTGTCTGCCTATTAGCACGCAGTGCAGGAATGATTGACAGGCAGAGAGACCACTAATGGGTCTCTCTGCCTGTCAATCTTCCCTGCAGAGCATACTGACAGGCAAAGAGCCGTGACCAGTCCCAGGTGGTTTCCTGCCCCAATGACTAGTTGCCACCCCTCTCCCGGCCTTGCACGCCAGAATAAAAAAAATAATTTCACCTTTATAAGGCTACTGCTGGTATGCTCCACGAGCTGCACAGTAGATCTGTACTGTGCTTAAGGGAACCATATTAGTACAATTTTGCTGACTGGTTCCCTTTTAAGACCATGTGCTCTCTTTGAAGGGAGAAAATCGCAGCAAGTATAAGAAAGCTACTAAGATTGGGTGTAGAGAAACCTGGGCGATGTGTTGTTGCTTTCTTAGGCATCTGTATCTATCTGTTGGAGTGAGCAGCAAATGGCCTGACCCATTCCTCAGTATTCTAACACAAACTTATTTTTCCATTTTTATTCTAAAATGTATAGGCTTCAGCTTTGTGAATATTGGTTCATCTCACAAAATGTTACACAACATTTTACCGTCTCTACCTGTTAACTGGAAAACTCTGTTTTGGCAGGAGATTTCCCTACTCTGTACCCCCATCCATTCCAATTACCAGTGTTTTTGCATTTGGGGTTACACTTGGGGCACATGGTTTTTGCAGGTAATGAGATGATGGGCAGGGCTGTGGTGGGAGCCATACCGACTCCTCCTGCCACTCTCTGCAGAACTTAAGATGTGAGTTCTGCTAGTGTCTTTAGTGCCAGGAGTTATCTCACCTGCACGGGTTGAACTGAGAACCCTTAAAGGGGTTATCACACATTAGAAAAACTCTCTTCCAGAGACAGCATCACTCTTGTTTCCAGTTTGGGTGGGCTTTTGTAGCCCAGTTCCATTGAAGTGAATGACAATAACTGCAAACCAGAGTCCTGCTGTTTCTGGAAGAAAGTGTCCATGTTTTTCTAATGCTGGATAACCCCTTTAAGTGAATTGTTTGTGTGCTACCAGCCTGAAGAGGGATCTCTTCTGTCTATTACCTGAGTGGGTCATCTTTGCTGCAAGATTATTCTCGACCAACCTTTCCTATTGTTTTTGTATCTTTGCCTTTCCAATATTCTGGCCATGGACTCTTATGTCATGCCAGTCAGTAACAGACTGTATTCTCTAGTGGGCAAATGTATATACTGTGACAGCCTAAAGAATTGAAAATTAGCAATGGCTGTAAATTTAATGTCAGGTTTTCTAATGCCCTGTACAATGAGGGAAATCTAAAAATAGTACTGTGTATATACAGTATGTTTTCTGTAATCCGTATACAGAACCCCTGGGGTTACATTATATTTTTGCACGCTATCTTAAGTTATCGCTCTTATAATGAAGCTATCTTCAAAGGAGAGCTCTGCATATCAGATGCTTAATAATTCAAGTTGCTTTTCAGCTCACGGCCTAAATCTGAAGAGCTTTGTTGGTATTTTTTATCATTATGTGAACCTTCAGGCACTCCTCTAGAATGCTAATGCCTTTTATCCATATACTGGTTACATCTACCATAGAGTAATCTATAATAGCCAGTCATATGTGGTTGGACACTAAAACTTCGGCTACTACCAGGCTTAACAGCATTTCCCTATTGGACTGGATTTGCACAAACATATTGCAGATACATCTTTGCGCCCTAGTAATGTATGCAAATCATAGCCCAAACCAGTGACCTGGACTGACAGCATCATACTGATCATAGGGTCCCTTAGTCAGGCACCTATATTAGATCATATGACTCCGGCCTTGGTCAAAAGGATCTGCTGTGAGGAACTAAATTTTCTATAACTTTTTTTTTTTTTTGTGTGTGTGAAAATGTTATAATGCCCGAACTCTCCATCAAAGTAGTTTAAGTTGGCAAAGTATATGCCAGTATTGATGTTCAGACTAAATGCCTAGCTTGCTATTAAGGGAAGCCTGTCATGGCTAAATATGCATTCTATAGAGCAGGAGGAGCTGAGAATTAAAGGTTCTAGCATAACCTGTGATTGATTATTTACTATGTAAAATGTCTCTTGCCTTCCTCCTTGGTGCAGTTAGTCATGTTCCCCACGGTCCGGTGAGACCATTAGGAGCATTAGGGAACTAGAAGCACTGCCACCCCCACCCATTGCACGGATCAGCGCTACGAGGGCAGGCAGTGCTCCTCAATGCCCTCCAAGTGCTTCTAACTGTCTCACTGGACCGTGGGGATTACGACTAACTGCACCGAAACAGTGCAAGAGACATACATTCCTCCTCGGTGTCTCCTGTGCAATAGGGACATATCAGCAGGTGAGATTTGTCTAACCTGCTGGTAGTTCCCCTTTAAGTGTCTGTAATGGACCATGGCTTGAAATGAGGACTATTATTGGTCCTTCCGAGAAGTTTTTCCAGCTGTGGTATCATGTAGTCATGACCTCTGAGTTACTTGTCACATGGTGTCCTCAATTGGTTTATTATTTTTTTTTTAATACATAAAAAGCTAATACAGATGGGGTCTCAACTATCTTCACTGATGGAAATTTTTTGAACAGCCTACCATGTATGTCTGTGAGTAGCTGCTTTATATAAAGCCACACTTTCTTAGATGTGGCTTCCTTTTTTCCCCACATGCTATTGAGAAGTCTCTGCTAAAATCCCTCACACTGCATTCTCCGACATGTTTTGATTGGGGGAAAAAGTTAAAGCTGTAGCCACAACTAAGATCGGATGTACTAGAGCTTGTGGCTGCCCACAGGGCCTTATCCTAAGGTCACCAAAAAGTAAACACAGACAGAGAGACTGCCTGATCTGATCCTCTGTTTGATAGCTTTAGTAAATAATATCTATCTTCAAGGTATTAAAGTAAAATTTAGGCCAAAAAGAAACTCCTTTTTTTGGTCTGTTTTTGTCTCAAGTTCAATTTTATATGTGACATACCTCAAATTTAGGAAAGGAGGTGGGTATAAGTTGCCCTACCCCTAGTTACCATTTCTCCACTTGGGACCTGATGGAGAGGGCCGTGTAGCAATTGTCTACTCTCTGCCAGTTTACCATAAAACTATTTGTTTCAGTAGTTTACAGAAAATCTTGCAGACTAACTACCAGGTAAGTGGGATTTTTTTCTTTTATCGGTTTTATTGGTAGAATTCCCAGTGGAGCATGAATGGCCTCCATACGTCTTTTATAATGCTCTCCTCAAATACAGTCAGTATCCTTTTCTTGATTTTGACGTTTAGCATGTCTTGAAGTATGTGATGGGCCAAAATACAGCTGTTCCGTGGATGGAGAAAGTGTTTTTATTCAAAAATGACCAATTGTAATGTAGCTAAATAAGCAATTTCAAGGTGCCATTGAGATGCTCACATGTATATGTACCTAACCACTGGTTTTCCATCAGTCACTTGGCAGAAACAGCTATGGTCACATCTAAATCTGAATACAACGCAAATAGAGGTCCTCCTAACCTTTACCTGGGATTCCAGTCAGTCCAGGTTGTGTTTAGGACAAGTCATTGAAATTGACCTGTAACAGTACACCGCCATTATATGACATGACTATAGTGCTGGAGCCAAAGACTCCTAGGACAGAAGTGATGACACTAGTCCCTAGTACAGTTATGGCGGGGTGGAATTTACCATTTTCCACAAAGCCGGGCAGCCTTCTCCTGAACGCGTCCTCTTATTCATTGCCAAAGCTGATGGGTATGGTTTACCACAAGATTTCTTATATATGAATGCATTTATCTACAAACAGTGATTATTTTTGTGTGTCTTCTTTAATTTTTTTCCATATTATCTGTGAGTTTGTATTGGTTTGGTTTGGCTATGATTTTAAATAAGTGGTTTAAATGTGCCTTCTTGTTTTCCTTATGGCCTATGACCTTTCACCTTTCTGTTCTGTGACTGGCTGTCTCTGCTTATTCTGCGTTAGGAGGTACGTACACAAACGCTTCCAGCCGCACAATTTTAGTTATTCATTCACTTTTCTTTTTTCGTTCTTTTTCCACCAAAATTTTAATTTGCAGATTTTAAAAATAATCACGGAATTGCGCTCTTTTTTTTTTGTTTGTTTTCCTCCCCCATAATCACCATTTTTTTGCATTATTTTTTTTTTTATTTTTTGGTTGGAAAAATCTTCCTGATTCTTCTGCCAAGCTTCAATTTTCTAATACGAATTGGTTAACCAGCATTGCCATTTACCAGTCACTAATTTTGTGCTTTTACTGAGATCTGCAGTCACTTTGGAAGCCTGCGGTCCTGAGACTGCAGCCTACAGATCTCTGTAACCGCAAAGTGCCTGTAGCACTCGGGCTCATTTCTCAAGAAGGGAAAGTGCCACAGACTACGATCCCCTGGAGGGGAGAATATGACTATGTGCTGGAGAGGGGTATCCATTTGCAGTGTATTTAGAGTCTGGTAAATACATTTCAGCATAAATCCTTAATGCTAACATTTCAATTGCACAATGCGAGTTAACACGTAACCCAATCACTTAACTCAGTCTGCAAAAAAAAAAAAAATCTACAATGTCTTCTCTGATTCTTACATTGCACAGTGTTTAAATAGAAGGTGCCTACCCATATTTATTGGTCTTGGAACAAATAGGTTGAGCAGCCCCACTTTCTTGGCCAAGTTCTTCGCAGGTCTTGTGTACTAAAAGGGTAGCTTCATCTGAAGTGTATCGTTCCGCCATCAATTTCTTAGCCTTGATTTACCTCTCCTGCCTTTCTTAATTATGGTCCAGTGTTCAAGAGGTTGTCAAATTGCCTTGGCTCGTGGTCTGCAACATTGAATATTAATGTGATCTAAATTTGGTCTGAGTTTGCGTTGGATTAAAAGATTTAGCATTTCCTCATATTTTTTTTTTTTTAAACCTATAACCAGATAGTTTTGGAAAGATTTAAGTGGTCACCGTCCTTTCAAACAACTTCCCTTTATTTCGTAGTCCTAGGAATCGAGCTTTCAGAGGATTAGTACTGTCCATGCAAGGAAAAGGCTTCCCTTTGGTCTGGACAGCAGCAGGGCTTATTGCAATCCGTCGCTTGCTGTGGTGCTGCTGTTTCTTTCATTTCTGCTCTGACAGTATTTTGCAAAATTCCATTGAGACAGTAACCCCTTCTCCCTCACATGCGGTCCATAGTAGTGTATTATATAGATTAGTGCAGTCTGTTCAGTGCTTGCTGTGATGCTGCTGTATACTTTATTTCTGCTTACACTGCACCTTGCTTAAGTCAGTGCATCAGTAACTCCTTCCTCCACATATTTGTGTACTGTGTAAATCCTAAGCATACGGCAGTAAAGACCTGTTCAGTGCACTTACCAACAGTACACCATGACGTAGGAGAAAAGAGTGTGTGTGTATGTGTGTGTGTGAATGTGTATATGTATATCACATTCCTATGCAGCCCCCCCCCCCACAACCTCTTCAAGTCCAAGCCCATCTATTAACTGAATTGTTAGACAAACTATAAACCCACGTATCTCAGGAGTAGAAGGACATATCAAGAAAAAAGATCTAAAGGTTACAGGTCCTCTTTATAGAAGCATGTCTAGAAGAAAATGTTGAACCCCCCAATCCCCCCCCCCCCCATTCACCAATCAGATCAGACTACTGTAGTGAAATGAAAACTTCTGAGCAGCGTATTTTTTTTTTCTTGTTTGTTTCTTGTTTTCTTGTTACCCCTATCAGACTTACAATTTCCATCTATTTACTCCTGTGAGACACTTGGCTTGAAATTCCACACAAATTCTGAACGGACCCTTATAGTGTTCCGACCTGTTCACACTGCGGAAATTCCAAGAGGAATCCCTGCCGCGGACTCCGCTTGGAATCTTGCCTACCTCAGTGTCTCAATGTTATATATAGGGCGCCTCCGCTTTCTGCGGCTCTCTACTCAAAGAATTGGCATGTGCTATATTATTGATCAGTGCTTGTTACAGCTTGTGTAATGCTCTGGTCACACAGTGCAATTGTGTTGCACATTTTTTGTTAATTTCTGTTAATGTAAGAGCAGATTTATCAAGGGGACAGAACCAAGTGAAGAGAAGGAATATTAGTTCATTGTGCAAAAATGATATGAACAGCTCTGATATAAGCCTGGACAGCGATGGATGAGCTAGCATGAGGAGAGACAGAAGATTGGGGAGAAGCCATCTTCCTTCTCCCTTCAAGTGTAATGCTGTGCATCGGGCCAAGCTGTTCGACATTACACTGAGTGATGTTTGCCCTTGTGGTGGCTGCTTTCCATGCGTACCCTGCTGGTCACTAAATTCCCAATGGAGATTGGGTTTTTTTGTAGAAATTAGCAGAAGTGGTCCTCCAAATGCTGATGAATAATTCATGTGATGCTCAGCCTGCCTTGTGCTTTGTACAGGCAGATTAGCCGTCGGATTGAGTTACATTTTACATTGCCACTACTACTTTCCAGTTCCCTGCTTCACTTAACACTTCTGAAAATCAATATAGGTCCCTGTAGACTTTCCAAATGTCCATAAAGACAAATGGAGCAGTATTGAGATCATCCACTACTATCAGTCCAGGCAACAATGAGCTTCTGATAAGTCTGTGGGAAGATCACATTGGTAAGGTTTGTGACCTTAGGGGTCACTCACACATCCATAGAATTCTGTGCAGCAGTTTCAGTACAGTAGCGCAAACTTTCGAACTGCTTAGGAGTTCCCGACATTATTATTAATCATGATACTAGGAACTCCCAGGTCCAGTCCGCAGAACAATCTGTGTACGGACGTGTGAGTGACCCCTCAGGCCTCCAGCAAGTTCCAAACAGAAAGAGGGACTATCAGTGGTTAGAAAACTGGGTCTGCTTCTTGTCAAACACTGTGCCACACCTGTCCATTGGTTGCATCTGGTATTGCAGCTCGATCCCATTCACTTAAAATTATGATGGACAGGGGTGTTCCTTTAAAAAAAAAAATAATACATCAGACTTTTTTTTTTTCTCTCTCGACAATCCCTTTCAATAATCTGGTTGGCTGTTTAGGTGGTGGTTATTATAACAGCATTGAATAGCATATATGCAGTGGCCGCTCTGGTTTTATAATCTAGCCACACTATGTGTGTTTGTCAATATGTTGGTTTGGTCCAGGATTAGAGTAAAGCAGTGTAGTAAAAGCGGGGGCCTGCATTTTCTCGTAATCTCACATTTTACCTGGAAAGCAGATTTGTGGGCTTTGCTGCTGTAAAAGATACGCAGATTAATCCACCGTCTGTCATCTCAATCTCTAATGGATGTGGGATTATTCGGCCATGATTTCCGCTTCTCTGTGGCAAAGTGTTTTTTTATTAAACTTTGCATGATTAGGATACCACTTAAGAAGTGGCTCAAATTTTATGTTAAAGGGGGCCTGTCACCATGAAAATGTGGTTTATAATCTACTGACCTGTTATAGAGCAAGAGAAGCTGCAAAAGCGTCAAGGAGGCTTTGCTGAGCCACAGAATGCATGCATCCTCCCTCCCCTACCCCTCCCTGCCTTGTTTAACATAGAGAGCTCATATTCCAGCACTGAACCATGTACTTCAGTCGGTTAAAGCAGGGAGGGGTGGGGGAGGGAGGAGGCATGTATCATTAGGCTCAGCACAGCCTCCTTGACACTCTTGCTCTAAGCATGATCCGCCCACCGGACTCCTAAACTCAGAATGAACAGGGACTTCAGCCAAAAAGTGCCAAGTTGTTCTGAATCTTTTCTTTCTAAATTATCTTTCCTTGCTTTATGAGATAATGTTGATATCACCAGCAGTTTGACGTTAAGATCCCCTTTAAGACATTATTTGCAACTGCATATGCTCAAATATCTCATTCATACTGAGAGAGGTATTCCTTTCCTATAAGTAGATAAGATATGGATAGGGTATGCCAGCACTTGGTTAAAATTAAAGGGAGAATTAAAGGGAACCAATCATGTTAAAAATGGCTATTAAGCTCCGAAAATGTGCTGATAGACCACTCCGCATACTTCCCATACATGTCCCTATATCCCCCGTTCCTGCAAAGAAAAACTTATAAACTTTCTTTTACAGACTGGCGCACTGTATGGTAATATCCCCCAAGTAGTCATCTGGACGTTGGGCTGTGGGAAGGTAGCCACGGTCCCCTGGGCGGTTTGGCAATGTAATCACACCCCTCTGGGTGTGATTCAAACTCCGGTGAGGCTGTGACGTCCTCCAGAGGCATGCCGTAGCGTCCGGTGGCGGACCAACGTTGTCATCACACCACTTACAGCACAGAATGGGACTTGCTGTACTGTGCATGTGCGGCGTGATGACCACGTTGGCGCGCTGCCGGACCCTACGGCACGCCTCTGGAGGATGTCACAGCTTTACTCGAGTTTGAATCGTGCTCCTCACGTCCAGAAGAGCGTGATTGCCGAACCGCCCAGGGGACTGTGACTACCTTCCTACAGCCAAACGCCCAGATGACTACTTGCGGGTTATTACCATACAGCGCACCAATCTGTGAAAGTAAGTTTATAAGTTTTCCTTTGCAGGAATGGGGGATATAGGGACATGTATGGGAAGTGTGCTGAGTGGTCTATCAGCACATTTCCTGAGCTTAACAGCCCTTTTTAATGTGATTGGTTCCCTTTAAGGGCTCTTAGTGCTGCCCCCTCTTCACATTCTTTACAGCCATCCGGCTGTGCTGAGGACTGCCCCCAGCCCTATGTACACTAATATATGATGTTCCCCTGACCAGAGAGTGGATGGGGTACCACTTTATAGGGAAAGAATGACTAGGAGATTCTCCAGATAAGTGTGGGTTCCAGGGGTTGGATTATAAAGATGGCTTATATCTTAGAGGTACTCCATCTCTTCATCAGATAGTAATACCTCTTTAAGTAAACGGCTCAATATAATCAGGGCTATAATAAACATTGTCTCTGTGATTGTGAGATGTTTTTATGATGGTCTTCAGTGGTGATAGAACGGTGCAGAAGGTTATCCATCTCCTATTCATTCTTGGCTTCCATGGCGGTGATTCATTTCAGGACCCGACTTGTCTGTTTGCATGGAATTTAATTAAAAAGACCCAATTATATTAAAGCAATAATCTACATGATGGAGTGAACAGTTATTATGCTGTACTGTCTGGTCAGCTGGTGACCTACAGGATGGATGGGGCCCCTCCGAGGCCTCCAGGAGAAAAATCCATGCATTAGGTTGATTGTTTTTTCTCCAATAATCTTTCATGAAATTGTATTCATATTATGTCACATATTAGTTCACTTTGACTTGTACTGTTTTTACAGTATTGATACCTGAAATAAAAAGGGCCTGCCTATACAAATGTTAAAGGGAAACTCTGGTTAAGAAAGATTTAACCCTGTTCGATTCCCACCCGTGATCTAAACTTATTTGTAATAGTTCTTCTACATGAATTGGGCTGTTTGTCTGCAGCCCTTACTAACTCACACCTTGAGGCCGCAGAATATCCTCCCTTTCTGGTCCACGGGCTCAACTCCAATGTCCTCCCCCTCCCTTCTAAGAAAGAGGTCACATGATCTGTCTATTCTTTTGACAGTCAAGCAATAACACTTCATCTGTAACCCCATCCACCATTGACCACTTGGCCAAGTATGTGGGAAACGACAGCCTCACCAGAGCAGTATAGGGGAAAGGAGACAATGTTTTTTTCATCTCTCTTTTTCTCTAATTTATGTCTGGGGCTAGAAGCAACGTAGACAAGTGGGAAAGGTGTCAAACAATAGTTGCGGGATCGGTCAGTGCACCTATGTTTTTTTTGTGCATTTTATATTTTAATGGGATCACTGGAGTTCCCCTTTAAAGCCAATAAGGTCCCTTAGTGACTGGATCCATCACGAGTATGACTAGAAGCCATGATGATAGTGTGAACTGTGAACATAGTCTAACATCTCTGAAAATGGATGCGGTTTGGAGAGAACTTGTCATAAGTCTTATTTTCACAACTTGCATGCTTATCTCAGCCAAGAAGAGGAGAATAAACCTCTACTAGAGCAAAGCATATGGAGATCCAGCAGACATAGCCGTGACAGTCAGACAAACCTCATATTAGATTGTCAGAGGGATTCGTCCACAATTATCAAACAGACTCCTAATAGCAGTGCAGCAAACACAAGATCTGAGATGCTGTGTCACTGTAATGGATGGGTTTAAAGACTGTAGCTCTGATTGAAAGGCTTACTCTATGAATCTGGTATAGCACCATACGAAGCCTTTTGGAAAATTGCTATGGTTCCTATAGCTGACTGCTCCACCTTTCCAGTGCACATATTCCCTGTTGTGCCTCAACTGTGTGTTCTTCAGAACTTACCATATCAGTGGATAAATCGCATGTGACCTAGGCTGACATTTTTATGGCTGAACCAATATTCACAAATGTATTAAATGACAAGAACTAATGGACCCATATGAAACAGGAGGTATTTTATGGTTTCCAAAAAATGGCTGCCTATATTGACCCGCGTCACGCTAAAACACAGTCCAATGTTCATAGGGCTGGGTTCACTATGTGTTTTTACTGTCTAACTGTATAAATTAAAAGAGGAAAAAACGCATGGTAAAAACTATTTAGCTGTATGCTATACTGCAGGGTTTTTTTTTTCCCCACGTACATAAAAATGTGATCGAGTTTTTCCCGTACGTTAGATTAAATGTACTGAAACAGAAAAATAAAATTGATGCCGATTAAAGCCCTTTTAGTGTCAAAAGTTTATTTTTATTATTATTATTAATTATTATTATTTTGCGTCCAGTGGGTTGAGCCAGGTGTTATTGATATTTTTCCTATAGAAACGAATATCAATGTTTTCATCCCATTTTCCTCTAAAAGACGGTGCCTGCGGATGAGACCGCATCTTCGGTGTGACCGCTTTCCCTTTAGGTTGTGTTACACTGGTTTTCTGCCTCCTGTTTTTGACACTAAGCTGTATGGATTGAACATAGGCCAATAATATAATGTGGAGCCCATTGAGCACCTTACCTAATGGCATCAGATCCTGCCCTCCAGAGTTTAGAAAACTTTTCTCAAAGAGCTTTCCAAGACTGGATCTGACCGTGGCCATGCCACTTAGATGTATGCTTGTGCACAAAGCCGTAATCCTGTTTTAGGGTACAATCACACAGGCCGGATCCGCTGCACATTTCTCACTGCGAGAAGACATAAATGGCCGAACCAGTCAGCTTCTCTGTGTCCCAGGCCAGTTCTAGTCCTAGTCCACTCTAGAAACTAAAGGCTTTCATTAGAGCAGGAGAGGAGAAGAGCTGTGATAGACCCCTACTTCCTGTACATTATATCCTACAGTGATAAACCTGTGACTGGTCTCCAGTGACTAGACTGGTGTCCGGTAGTTTGGGGAGCAGAGCTGTATTTTCTCCTGACATCTGTTTCGGCACTTCTGGGTAAAGATTTCCTTTAGAGTGAAAGTATAAATGTCTAGATGAGGCCCACAGGCTCGGCTCCCTGCTTTTCTCATTACCTCTTTATTTCCCTATCCCACTTTGTCTGTAGAAATATACCACTGATTTCTCTGTGGAAATCATTACCCTTTGCCACTTGTCTGGATGTCTATTATGTATATAGATGTGTTGTCCCCGTGTCTGGTACACTTAGTGCAGAGGCGTCATAATCCGCCAAAGTAAATAAGTCCCCACAGCTAAGTGAGGAGATATCATTTACTTATGTGATAAAGCCAAATACAATGCACAAAGGGGTAAAATGGAATTAAATAATATATACTTAGCTAGGCAGGCATACAACATGGGGATGGGACCGCTCTGCTGGATCGCCACACTGAGCAGTCATGTTCCACAGGCCGCCCTGGCACTGAAAGCTGGAGAAAAATAATACACCCCCAAATCCGTGCAGGAGCCTGATGGGAGCCTATTTAAAGATGCTCATAGTATAGGAGTGAATTTTTATAATTTTGCATATTTTTTTTATTTTTTATTTTTTTAAAATAGCAATTGGCCACTCAAATTCCAGTCCTTTTGCAGGCTATTGGCCACCATAGCATTCTTTGGGCCACACATAGACATTTGGTTTCAACATTGTCCAATTTTAACTATGGGGCTACAGCTGCCGTCCTAAGAAATACATTGATAAATTGCAGTTTAGTGCACTCCTGTGGGGTCTGCAGCTGTCAATATAGTTGTAATGGGAAAATCTCACTACAGAAAGTGTGTATATGGCCCTAGCCTTACTTTACGCCCATCGGAGCGGCACATTATTGTTAATCAATATAATACACATCCCTTAGAAAGTAAAGAGATTAGTTGTCCTATGGTGACCAGGCCCCTTGGGTTTGCTAGCATTGCTTTTGCTAATGGGCTTGATGTATATGTTTGCAATAGATAGGGAGATTTATTTTTTGTCTCATTATCCAGTTTAGTTACATAGGGGTTATGTACAGTGTCACTTGTATTGGCTACAAGCAAACATTATGGTAAAGAATAGATGGAAGAGGATTAATTTTACTGCAGTGTCTCTAGTAGTCTATCCTGCTGTCATCTATAGTATATAGATTTTATATATGACCCCATATTGTGTAATGAGCTCATATTCTCCAGCACTTATCTTGGAAATCCATGAGGACAATGTAATTCTAACTTCTGACTATCCAGCTGATGCAAAACTACAACTCCCCATTGTGGTCGTTGTAGGTTTGCAGCAGCTGGGAAACTACAGGTTGGGGAACACTGTTTAAGTAACACCACCGCCACAGCCCTTACATGCCTCATTTTGTTACTCAGTACCTAGTGAGACACCCATATAATTAACACTGTCGTGTTTGTTTGTTTGTTTTTTTTGCAGAAATCAATAGTCCAGGCGATTTTAAGAAACTTTGTAATTGGGTTTAATTATCTGCATTTAAAAAGCCTTTTTCCAGCTGCCCTCCCCCCCCTTTTCCATCCACTGCACAAAAAAAATCAGGAAATTGTGACTTGTTGCATCAGACGTACCCAGTCTGTTCTAGGGAGAGGGGGGAGGAGGAACGAGGGAGTTAGCCGACAGCAAAAAGCAGATAACAGAGGATTACAGGCACAGAGCTGGGTGAACCCTGTAATCAGAGCTCAGAGAGGTCAGTGGTGACTGTCAGAGGAGATAAAGGGTGAGGTATTTGTAGATTAACTCTTTGTTGTCCTGCTTTGGTCTTTTTATTTAGCTCTCTCCATAGGAGAACAATGAAGACAGGGGGGAGAGCTTCAAACGGCTAATAAACCCAATTAATAACTTTCTTAAAATCGCCTGGACTATTAATTTCTGCAAAAATAAATTTCACGACAGTGACACTTTAAGGATTCAGTTTCCTCAGCCTATACCAGGAATGGGGAACCTTCGGCCCTCCAACTATTGCAAAACTACAATTCCCATCATGCCTAGATGCTTTGGCTGTCCAGGCATGATGGGAATTGTAGTTTTGCAACAGCTGGAGGGCCGAAGGTTCCCCATCTCTGGCCTATACAACCCATGGGACTGTTTAGTGGGAAAATTAGTTATGATTCTTCTTTCTATACTTCCTGTAATACAAATACTTGGCTGATGACATCTGCCAGAGGAGAAGCTGGATTTACATGGTGGCAAAGCTGGACTCTCTCAGCATTCAGGGCGGGTAGTGTCCAGAGTGGTGGAGATGCCAGGCCGATGGGCTGCATACAGAAACTCTTAGGTGTATAATGTAATTTTCTCCTCCATGATATCCTCTAATAACATGATCTGTAATGACATTATTCTGTAATGATGTTAAGGCATGGATAATGGATACATAAGTACTGTAACTCTCTGACCTGTCATCTAAAAGAAGATAAAGCTAAAAAGAGACTGTAGACTTCTAAGTTGGAGTCCTCTTTACCATAGGCAATATGCTGTAAATTGGAGAGTCCACCATTGCTATCCTACACCTCTAACTGTGGAATAAGCCATTGGCTGAAGAACCTGACATTGCCTTGATCTATTCCAAAAGATAGAGCGCCGGGCAAAGAAGCATGAGTTTCCATAGCTTTTGAACACCCATGCTTACAAGTCACGCTCTTGGTCTGCGTTTCCATTGGCTGCTTACTTTGCTGTCATCTTCACTGTTGTGTCCAGACATTGTATGTTTGTTTCCAGGCTTGCATCTGCTTTCTTTGTATATATGAAATGTTATTTGTTCTTCAACTTTTTTTTTTTTACAAAGTTCTGTATTGAAGTTTACCTTTGCATCCAGCCAGTCACCTCCCAGTAGTAGAAATGGTTAAATCCAGTCTCCTTGTACATAAAATGTAAAACAGGTGGAGGCTATTTTTATGTATGCCCCAGCTAATTGTGAGATTGGATGACTTCATTGCCGCTCACAAACTTTCCCCAGCGTTTCTCTTTAGGGATGGCTCCTGGACTTATTCCAGAGCTTGTCCTAGGATTTGGTCACGCACAATAGAAGACGTTAGTCTTGATGTGCTCTAATGTAATGTAGTGGAATCTTATGACAGATCTGAAATCATGGAAACCCCCTTTGGGGAATCCATAAAGGCCTATTACTCGGTTATGTTAGTCTTCATTTCCTTTTCCCCTTGTAGTTTAGGAAGAGACTTGAGTAACCGAGGAGAATGTGCTGGATAGATGAAAAGCACGTGTTCTTACACAAATGACAGCTTTATCATTTATAAGAGGGGCAAGGTCTCTTCTAAAGGTCTTTTAAGTGGAGAGCTTAGTTCTGGAGGTTCTTATGCCACATGGCCATTTACAGGCTGGTTCCTTAATAGTGTGATCTTTGTGTCTCCAGGAGGAAGAGTGAAGACATGGAAGCGCAGATGGTTCATCCTGACTGATAACTGCCTCTATTACTTTGAATACACAACGGTGAGTAGCTTGGGTATCTGGAAGGGACACCAGGCAGCAGTATTATAACCCTCCTGCACACTTAAAGTGGTTCATCGCCATCTGAATAGAGCCCCATGTAATCCAAGCAATGTGTCTGGCTTTACAGTAGACTTAAAGTGGCCTTGTAGGCAGGAAAACAGAGACTTAAATAAGGACAGATAGGGCTAGTCAATGGGATTCTGGGTATAGCTCTTTTATTTTAATAGTCCTCTGTATTGGTTTGATACAACCTTTTTTAATGTATGGGTACCTTCACAGGTACCGGATCAGCAGAGCAGGTTCAGAAGCCCAGGGGGGCATTTCACAGCTCAGGTAGCTCCAGCCCATATCCTCTAGTGTTTGGGAGTCAAACAGGGCAAACAGATACAAGTGGGCTGGGTTATCCTACTGAAGGAGAGGACTTTTGAACAGCATATGGATATCTCTATAACAAGTTTTTTCAACTTGCACCACCTAGAGTGCACAATCATACTTCCTATACTCTATAAGGGCCCATTCACACTGAGTCATTCTTGCAGAATTCCAAGCCGAGCCTGTGCTGCGGATTCCGCTTGAAGTTCATCCTGTTGTATTCATTGAATAGGATCCCTTGTGTGCCTTCCGCTCTCCGCTGAAAGGATTGACAGAACTTCAAGCGGATTCCGCAGCACGGGCTCCGCTTGAAATTCTGTGAGCGTTACTCAGTGTGAATGGGCCCTAACAGGAAGTATCACTTTATTTTTTGAGTGCAGACAAGGCTGTCATTTGCATAATGTTCCTTTTACACCGAAACCTGGTAATCCAGTAATGAGGACTTTGTTACATTAAGGTTATGTCCTTAAATTTGTTGTCAGGAAAAAATATTTTATTGTTTAAACCTGCTCAAGGTGGTGGATTAAATAAAACTGTGCATACTAAGCTGCTGTCTGTAGGAGGAGAACAGGTGGTAATGTGCAGTAATACTTTTACTGCCGTTACGGACGATAATCGTCCTATGTAATAGAAGGCAACGATCAGCCGACATGAACGATGACGGCTGATCGTTGCTGCTGTTCGTCTTTCAACATGTTGAAAGACAAACGACTGTGATAGCAGACCGCCACTAACCTCTATGGGCTGCCCAGACACCCTAGCCATCTCCTGTGCAGCCCCCACCTCCCCGCGGCCCCCTCTGCACTTGCCCACTGGCTGCCGACTTGTGTACTAGTGCCGGCAAACGAGCGCTGATGGCATTCGTTTTCTCCTCTGTCGCTCCGTGTAATAGGGGATTTCTACAGTAAAATGTTGAATTCCAGATAACCCCTTTAAGGTTCACAGACCGGATAAGTGGTGACAGAGGAGTTCGATGACCTGGTGAATAATAGCTTTTTCTATGTGAGTGCTATGAATGCTCCATAGGCAGAAATAAAATGTCTGGTGATCTGGAAAAATCTGTCTGTCCTTTCATATTTCACAGTTTTATGCATTTTATTTAACAAAAGAAATACTGTCAAAATAGATGTAAAAAATGATAGATTTCGTCCCACAAAATATTCCTGTGGTCTGGCTACCAGATATACACCTTGTTACCAAGTATTGTATGTGCTAAGAAGCTGTCCAGTCTTGTGTGTGTGTGTGTATATGTGTGTGTGTATATGTGTGTGTGTATATGTGTGTGTGTGTGTATATGTGTGTGTGTATATGTATATGTGTGTGTGTGTGTGTGTATAGGGCTTTATCAGAGTCAGATGAAAGAATTGAAAACTTTCTCCACATTCTGGATCACATTCAACATGGCCCATTAAAGGAGGCTGGGATACATTTCAGTATTCTTGTTTACAGCGTAGCCATAAGCTTTAGTAGCCCAAATGTTTTCTATCTGTGACTACGATTGGTCTGCATAATGCTGTTATATGTTTTATTAGTGGGATGGAAAGCATGGTAGTGTAAGCATGAAGCAGACCAAACCTAGTCATTAGGCCTACGGCAATTTGTTCCAAAACCTTTTTCTTGGTATTCTGATATAATACAGCAGTGTAGTCTCTTAGCTTAATTGTGAACAATCCTTGGGCTTTATTAAGTGCCACATAAGAATCCGTCACATACTCCTCACCCGGTCTGAATAGATGATCTATGTGTGGGTAAACACTAGTGTACTATGATTCACCCAGTAACCATCCCCTTAGCTTCAGAATCCATTACAGTATTTCTGAGCTGCTGCCCCTCCAGTCTTCTGTTCTGTAGTTTGCTTTGTGGCTCCCCCTGCTGGACAATAAGCTATTTGCAGCATCACAGGATCAAGATGTTACTTGTTTAATTTGCTTTTGCTTTTACAGGATAAGGAACCAAGAGGGATAATTCCTTTGGAAAATCTGAGTATTAGAGAAGTGGAAGATCCTCGAAAACCAGTAAGTTTTTTTTTTTTTTTTTTTTTCTTTTTTTTTACTATTGAGGTGAGCAGAGTGTGTACATTGGAGAGTGCCAGAGAAGAGACACGTCCTGTTAATATCCAGTAGTCTGTTTATATGATTCCAGGAGGAATAGCGGCACCTAGAGTTGTAAGCTATTCCTGAAGTGTTTCTTATATGGGAAATACAAGTTTTTATTAAATTAGACAGGTGATCAGTGGTGGCAAATTTCTATATCAACTCTGACACATAACTGTATCCTTCTGCAGCCAATATTGACTAGAGCTGGATACTGGGGATTACTGAGCAATGTATAGTACAGTACTTGGGGGGGGGGGGGGTTGCCGCCTTTATACACTGAACGCTTGTCACCTGCCTGCCAGCACTGATAACCTAGCCTCTTACATTATCATTTTATTCTAGAACTGTTTTGAGTTATTCAATCCAAGCCACAAAGGACAAGTTATTAAAGCTTGTAAAACAGAAGCAGACGGGAGAGTGGTCGAAGGCAACCATGTTGTGTACAGAATATCTGCACCAACACCGGAGGAAAAGGAAGAATGGATAAAGTCCATAAAGTGAGTCTGAGCCCCCACAGTTGTTTGTGATAAGTCAATGAGCTAGACGTAGGCTAGCTGAATACATTGGATACCGGTCAGCCATCTTTTACCTTTGCTGATTTTCTTCCCTACACATATACTCTCAACTTGGCTGAGCATACCTTTGTTTGCAGTGGAGCCAGGGGATAAGCTGCTAGACGCCTCCAGCACCTGCTTGTCTCTCAAGAACAGAAGGATCAGGCAGTTGAAATACCACATGCCTAACCCTTTTCTCCCCTGATATCTGCTGTTAGTATCAGGGGACCCTGTACACATTAGATTAGTGGTCTCCAACCAGTGGGCGAGGATCCCCAAAATACATTCACTATTACCTAAGTGTAGTTTTGAAACCAGGAAAGATGCTACCCAACCATAGAATATTAGATCAGCGGGGCTGCTGGAAGATGAATCACCTGACAAGGACATATCAGTTATGCCAGGGGTGTGGAACCTTCGCCTCGTCCCCCCCCCCCCCCCCCCCCCCCCCCCCCCCTCCTCCACCGAAGGTTCCGCATCCTTGACTTTGCTCCTAAAGCAACTCTGTACCCACAATCTGACACCCCTCCCCCAAACAGCTTGTACCTTTTGGATAGCTACTTTTAATCCGAGATTTGTCCTGGGGTCCGCTTGGCAGGTGATGCAGTTATTGTCCTAAAAAACAACTTTTCAACTGGCAGCCCCATGCCCTACGGCCAGGGCCTAGATTGTGTATGCATTAGGCTGGCACAACCTCTCTGTCCCTCCTCCCCACCCTCCTCATCATTAGTAATGCTCCAGGCAGATTGCCTCCTATTCATCACCTTTGTCAGCCCGGCACATGGGCTGGATCGTTAAGACACCTGTGCAATGTTCAGACAGGAGAAAATGATGAAGAGGGTGGGGAGGAGGAGGGACAGAGAGGTTGTGCCAGCCTAATGCATAGACTTTCTAAGCCCCGGCCGTTGGACATGGGGCTGCAAGTTTAAAAGTTGTTGTTTAGGACAATAACTGCATCACCTGCCGAACGGACCCCAGGACAGATCTTAAAAGCAGCTATCCGAAGGTACGAGCGGTTCGGGGGGACAGATTGTGGGTACAGAGTCGCTTTAAGCCTCTTCAGTGTTTACCTGTGTTCAACCTTGCAATTGCTATACTATTAGTAGTTGTGGTGCAAGATACTACAGCATGTCTCACTGTTCTATTCAGGTAAACCACAAAGAAAATAAACTTTTGGTATGCCCACTATCTGTCAATAATATGGATTTGGAGAGATTCCAGAGAGTGCTTTTTCCCACAGGTGTCTTTCACACTGATTCCTAACATAGTGGACTCTAATGCATAAGCCATCAGTTTAGATAGATACTGTATATATAATTTCTCCTAATTTATTCTTTCACCTTTTTCTCTTCTGCTAGAGCAAGTATTAGCAAAGATCCCTTCTATGACATGCTGGCGACAAGGAAGAGGAGGATCGCTAATAAGAAATAACCTTTGTCATTGTGATGCAAGTATCACTCCTGGTACGAGTTTAAGGACCAACCTCAACCTGGACTTCAGAGGCCTCAACAGCAACACCAGAAACGCTCCTCCCAGTGAGAATGTCTGCCATACCATATTACTGGTACCACTCTCAGCACTGTGCTATCCAGAGTCCCACAGTTTTTTTTTTTGTTTTTTTTTTTTGGTCCGGCAATTGTAAACTTGAAGACACCCTCAAAGAATCCCACATCCTGATGTAAATATCTCCAACACTAAATCTATATCCTTAATACATACATCTCCAATCTTATGCTCCCTTCCAGTCAAGTTTTTTTTTTGTTTGTTTTCCCCCCTAAAATGGCAGCTATGTAGATGGTACTAAACGGAAGCGAGGTGCAAGCATAGCGTTGCATGACTGTTTTCTGCTCCAGCAGGTATAACTATCCTGTAAGCTGCTTGTGTTGGTATATATTCCATCATACCCCAAAGTGAAGGACAGGCCTGCTGTGGAAATCTGGTTTATTTCACATTCAAGTAATCTCTGAATAGCCACTGAATATTCAACCTATAAGCTAATGTGTCATCTGTACAGATTTTTTTTCTATTTTATATAGAACATATATACATATATATAAGGTAGCAGCAGGTTATATTGACGCTACCTATAATTGTAAACAGCAGGGGTATTACACAATTGTGCCTGCTTTTTGTCCGGTCTGAGGAGCAAGACAGCTCTGTTGTGTAGAGCGCCTCCAGCTGGTTACCAAGAGGATGAGTGCATCCATCCATGCATGATCTGATGATGCAGCGTGTATTCCACTGCAGAGACTGGTGCCGTACAAGAACATTAGGATTTCTGCCTTAAACCAGTGATCGCAATGTTCCCATAGGCCTTTTGTTGCCGATTTAGCCATTGGGCACGTCGCCCATGGTGTCAGTGTGTGGAGATGAGGCCATCCACTCCCAAGGACCTCCATTACATCACAACGCTTGATGTAAGGGTGTATGTGTCTGACTTCATGCAATGTTCCGTCAATGTGTTGTTGGAGCCAGTGTTTGCTACAGGTGGCATTAAGTTTTGTTTGTTTTTTTTAATGTCAGTTCGAATTATTAATATTTTTTGCAACATTACTTTCTGTAAAACAAGAAAGGACAATTGCCAGCAAAGCCACAGGAGTGACGGTCGGCTCATGAGTAGCAGCTCCCCAGGTGGTCATGGATGGACATTAATATTATTAATATTATAACACTTTTATTACTTCAATTCTACTTGGTTTTTGGCTTTGGAATTAGGAGCAGTGCAATAAGGTTTAATGGGATTGACCATTACAGACAATATATCTGTAGTCCAACATGTTCGTACATTTTACCTGCAGCAGACTGCATGATGCCAATTTACAGTCATTGGTTTCCAGAGAATATAATGCAGGCCCATGAATATAATGTGGCGTTTAGCATTGGATAAGAGCTGTTTATAGAGATGACACCAGTTCAGATAAAAGCCAGGGCGGCAGTCAGCCTGGTGTTTGGCTTTAGGCTGTGGCTACACGGTAACTTTGGTCTCCCAAGTTTGTGAAATGGTGTCGTCATTGCGACCTGCGATGCAACAATTTGCAATAAAGTCATGCCATAGCAAGTCTCACAAAATATTATGTTTGTACGACTTGGGCATATGACCATGTCACCATGTGATTCTAGCCTTAGAGGCCCTCTGGCCTCAGCTGGGATCACTGTGGAAGATGCAGTGACCACTACAGGGAGAATGAGGTATTACATGTTGGCCATTATGTTCTAATGTGGGAAGGGGCATGTGGATTCTTCATTGCATTTCTCATGAGAATTCTTTGCCCAAATGGAAGTGAATTTTATTTTTTTTTACCGCTTCACTTCTAATTCCACCAGCAGTTCTTCTTTATGAGCGGCATTATCCTTTAAGGTAACCAAAAATTCCTGTTACACCCTGTCATTGTCTCTCTCAGATGGTGCTTGAAGTAAGATAATGGCCTTACAATTGTTATCTACAAGCTGTTTACTGGCATGGCCCCTGCCTCCGATATAGAAGGTGCTTTACATGGTGACTTGTGTGTACACTGTATATATGTAAAAGGTTAATGTTTAAGTACTATACAATATGATAACCAGGCCACACATTTCAGCAGCAACATAGACCGCATTCACTGTAGGTGTGATGTCACTGACGGACGACTATAGAATTGAAAAGGACACACATTTTGGCACAGGTCATCAGGACATGCTGGGAGTTGTAGTATCATACCAGCCAGAGATCCACTATTGTGTATCACAGCTGTTGCTAAAATGGGGGGGCCAGCAAAGTCGAGCTATAATTTTTTTTTTTCACAGTGAACTTTGAGGATGATATCAAGTCAACAACTCGAATTTTAAAAGGAGACTTATTATTATGCCCCACACCCACACATATGCACGCACATACACTCTCTGGGGTTTCTGTAGTCTGAGTGTCCCTTTAAATAGCCCAGCTGAAAACTTAACTGCAACCAGAAAATATTTCCATTCCTTTTGTTGTAAGATTATAAGCTGTTATTATAAATTCCTAAAAGGGGTCCAGGTTAAGATGTCTTACAGTATAGAGATTACCCTGTGAATGGGAAGCTGTAGTGTTGTGATCAGGCTTATATTCACCAAATCCAGTGATGACAGAAAGTAATGTAAATATCTGAGCCCCATTGGATACTGTATGACCCACGTCTTCAATTTTGGTAGAAAAGTTGTCCTATATGTTAAATTCTATATATGTAAATGATCAAACCTCATGCTTAGTCATGCTAAGTACAACACAATGTGAGTAGGGCAGTATATGTGTTCCCACTTTGTCCACATGGGCAGTTCCTTTGAAGGTGTACAGGGTTATCCTCTGCAGAAAACATTGGGGGACATTTATCAAAGTTCTGGCTGGGACGTGCACAAAGGAGAAGTATGAGTACGCTGGTCTTGATAAATTCCCCCCCCCCAATTGTATATTGTGTGTATCCTACACCCAAAATACAAGTGAATCAGATCCCAAATACTTAAAGGGGTATTCAGTTGTAATTGCCAATGGCTGGTAGTACCACCTTTTCCCTTAGCCCCATCTAGTTTATGTATTAAACAAGAAAAGGTCTACAAGGAAGGAAAGTCCTTGTATGTATTCAAGCAAGTTTGATGGGATTATCCAGTGCTACAAAAGCATGGCCCCTTTCCCCCACCCCACTCGTCTCCAGATAGGGGTAAATGGAGCTTAATTGCAAACCACACCTGAACTGGGTAAAGTGGCTATTTTTTTGTAGTGCTGGATAACCCCTTTAAGTTTCCTGTAGAGCCCCTTAGCAGCATGCTTTATGTTCGGAATATGAAGGGAGGTCATATAGCAACAGTATTACGCATCTCATTCATTAATTCTGAATGCAAGGAAGACGCTCATGCCATAGTGTCACAATCAACTATCTGGTATAAAGAAGTGTTAAGAGGTCCAAAACCCTGAAGACCAACCCGACAATAGGAAGACTTGAACTCAAGAGACTTTACCTTCCACTGTCCTATTCGGTATGTTACTGGATAGTGTTGACTAGGATAGAAGAGCAAAATAAGCTCTGTTAACTCTGCTGTATATGGAATGGACCAAAGTCTTGTAGACTTGCATTGCACTAGACTAGCAGTGCAAGTTTATAGAACTTTCAGCAATTCCATATACTGCCCACTTCAATGCTTTGATCCTTGGGATGCGAATAGATACAAGCCATCAATAACATTGTCACTCACCCATATTCTTACCACCTGAGAAGAGATGCATTATTGGAAGCATATATGTTTAAAAGTATTACAGTCCAACAGTCCAGACACTGACCTCTGAGAAGGCATCAGCAGATCCAGAGGTGGCGAGTGCTTTCCTTCTGTGCTGTAAAACCGTTACGTGAACAAGCAAATGTACAGTATCCAGCATGTGTGTATCAGAAACTAAGTGGGTTTATATAGGAGCCATGTCTGCTTGTATCGATAGTATTTCATACTGAAGGCCTCCTCCTACTACTACTACTACTACTGCAACGTTTCTGGAGTAGAAATTGGTCTTGTTTTGCAGATCACCCTTTTCTTCACCTTTTATCACTTTGTACAGCTTTCCAAGTCTTATGCTGGCTATAAGATGGCTGTCCACTTACACTGTAGTCCCGTATAAACATGCTTACTTGGACCCGGTAAGCATGCATGTTTTAATTGCAATTAAGTTACCCCAACGTCAGTCACTTGGGGGTCAGTCAGGCCATCTCCATGTACACAACCTGTGTCCTCCAGCTGTTGCTTTAGCTGTCAGAGTATGATGGGAAGTGATTTGACACCCATACATTAGACTGATGGCTGATCCCATCAGAATCTGCCTTTTGGCTGGTACCTAATGCAATTGGCCAACATTATAGAAACCAGCGGCTGGGGTACATTGCATACAGTAGAGTCTAAATTTAGGTTAATAGGTTTAAGCAATTAAACGTTTTGGCTTAACCAGAATTCAGCAAATGGAGGGGGGGGGGGGGGGAGTTGGTACTGATGAAGTAGTAGCTGTGATGCATGGTTGGTTGAAACATTTTTCCCCCCATAGGGATGACTTAAAAGTTCTGTCATAAACAATAGTTTAATGAAACCTTCAGTAGTTACAGTATGTAGTCTCAGCCTTGGCTGAGTGTCTGCTGCATCTGCTTAAAGTGCACCTGATGCTTATGTGTCACCAGTTACCTCTGACTGTGCTTGGTCTGACCACACGACCATTACCTGCATAGTACATTATCATATTTACCTATTGCTCTGCATTGGAACCTATGGAGAAACCTGATTACTTAGTGGCCTCTTTATGAAGAAAATGTGTCCCCTTTGGCATTTCATGTGCCCCTCATTCTCCAGACTGCTTGATCTTCATCCTAATAAGCTGTGGAGACCAGTGTTTCCCAATCTGTGGTTCTTCAAATATTCTACTCCTATCATGCCATGGCAATCTTTGGGTGTCATGGCATGCTGGGAGTTGTGGTCCTGCTGGAGAGTCGTAGGTTGGGAAACAGGTATAAATGTAAATTTTGTTAATTTCTGGATCCCAAAGAGAGAGGGTGAAGTTTTCTTCGCTATAGGGTTATAGAGGAGACAGTGTACGGACCTGACCCTTCTATGACCATTCTCTGCCATGTCTCGTCCCTCCCTGTTCCTTTACTTGCACTGAGCAGCATTTGTTTCAGTTTTTGTTCATATTGAAAATATGCAGATTGCAAAAAATTATATAAAATAATAAAAAAAAACCTCTACCAAGATTTAGCTGGTCTAAATCTTGAATTCAGAACAAACATTTGGAAGTTTTTTATGTCCTTAAAGCAGTTTGTGCTTTTACAATACGACATTTATATTTTACAGAACCCTCCTACGTTTCAGCGATGCATACCAGGCGGTTTCAGTTAGATGCCTCTAGTTTTCGGGCCCGCTCTTATACACATTGTGTGGGTCTCATTCTCTTATTTATTTTTTAGTAAATGCAGAATGTTTCTATTTGCATTGAAATTTAATTTTAAAATGTAAATATTGTACAGTTGTATATTCCATGTGCAAAAATGTAAACCCGATTCTTTGCATGAAGGATTCTGTATCTTTTCAGAGTATATAACTCAAGATGAATAATTTTGGGGGGGAAACTGCAAATACTGTTACCTTTCATGGAATATAATAAAAGGCGTATATTGTTCAAACCGGTCTGGCTTTTGTTTTTGTCATTCGGCAATGATTCCTAGTTTTACAGGACACAGGCTGCTATAAGTGATGCTCGTATCTTGACAGCACTTTCAGTAATTGGATTTTGCTGCTTTGCTTTTTCCTTTGCAGGAAATACACAGATCACAGATATGACACAAAGTAATGTTTTATATAATAGCTTTTTCCAGATCAAGTAGAAGAAAATATGATTTGACTTGCAGTTATGGAATTGTCTTGTAATTATTGTCCACATTCCCAATTTTTTTTTATTTTTTTTTTAGCCATTTTTTTTTAACCATTTGGTCCATATACCGCTGAAAAAATACTGTGTCGGATTATGGACTTAAACCAAATACTGACAAGTCAAAAACTGAAAATTGGTTTGGGAAAGCGATGGGTTACGTTTGCTATTAAAGAAAAGTCCCAAACACAAGGGCTCTCAGATAAAACAAGGTAGGCTTATGATACAGTGATGTAACCACCTTGTTTCTAAGTACATTTCCCTTGAGGGAAACATGAAGAAAAAAAATTCTTGCAACCCCCATACAAATTTGAGATTAAAAGAAACCTGTCACCCCGAGCAGCCACCCTTGAACCCAAACTACCCCTGGACAGGGCCCCAAATACATACCGGCTCCTGCTTCCCCTATTGAGCGCGCACATGGGCCGACGGTGAGATCTCCGCAGCAGGAGCAGGTATGTATGCGGGGCCCTGTACAGAGGTGGGCTGGGTTCGGGGTAGCTGCCCGGAGCGACAAGTTCCCTTTAAATATGAGTTATGCTGGTCTTTGCCTGTTAGGGAATTTACAATAGACAGTGGTTTGTAGGGAAGTGGGACACCTAGTGGCCAAAACTTAAAAGCAGGGGTTTGTTTTTGTCTTGTGTCTTTTTGGTAAATGAAGTGGTTTATAACTAAGAGTATGTAGAACAAAGAGTCTGAGACTTTCCCAAGTTCCTGGAAATTGAACACCTCCTTATTCCCCCCTTCCATTCTTGATCCTGCTTCAGACTCAGCTTCCAGGTGTCAATCAAGCAGAGGGGGGGGGGGGGGGGGGGGAGAGAGAGGAGGCAATGCAGCTTGCAACTTTTCAGGAGCTTGGAAAAGACTCTGATACAGAGATTCCCAAGGGGGCGGGGGGTTGGACCCCCCCCCCCCACAGTCTCATACTTGTCCCCTATTCTGTGGATAGGGGACAAGTATTTTTAAATTGGCAAACACCTTTTTCTTTTTCTTCTGGATGGAGTCCCTCCCAGTAGTAGCATTTTCCTAGACTAGAAGGCCCAAGGTCAGAAGGATGGAGCCTTGGGGTACTATTACAAGGAACGATAATCGGCCCGATTCGGCCGATTATCGCTCTGTGTAATAAAAGCACTGATCGTTATCATCGGCTGATTGTTAATATAGGTTAGAACCTATAATTGTCGGGTGCCGACCACGCACCGCTACGTATAATAGCGATGCGCGGCCGGCGACTGACTATCTACATTGCCTATCCACGCTCCAGGGCTGCTGCTGCGGTCCGCTTTTCCCAGAGTCCCGCGTGCTCTAGCTTCAGAGCGGCCTGTCAGCTGACAGGCCACTCAGCCAACCACAGGGCGGGACCGCCGCAGCCTGTGATTGGCTGAGTGGCCTGTCAGCTGACAGGCCGCTCTGAAGCTAGAGCACGTGGGACCCGGGGAAAAGCGGACCGCAGCAGCAGCCCTGGAGCGTGGATAGGTAATGTATATTATCTAAGCAAGGGCTGCAAGGACATCGGTAACAATGTCCCTGCAGCCCTTGTTAAACGATTATTGGGCCGTGTAATAGGCCCAGTAAATGAGCGCTGATCTAGCAGATCAGCGCTTGTTTACAGGTATTACAGGTGCCCTTAGCCTACACACACCACCATTCACACTGAAAGTAACATTAAATGAAGACAATCACAGAAAGACAGGCTTTCAATGTATTATTTTATTTTAGGAACAGAATTACCTATAGCCAATAGGTAAAAATATCTAATCCCTTGCAAGGGTTGTCCAGGGATAGAGAAAAAACAGTTTGTGCCCATAGGTGGTTTCTGGTATTTCAGCTCAATTAAGAAAGCTGAACTATAATGAAAATAGACAATGTTAGAGATGTTCAAGTCTTTTTTTTTTTCTCCTAATCTTGGACAACTCCACACCAGCAAAACTGATGGGCAATTTTTAATAAAGACACAGTGCAGCTACAGTTCGTTCTCCATCACATGGTAACATAAAAAATAAGAGCTCTGGCTGGTTGCTGAGCAAGGCAGGTTTTTTGTTTTTTTTTTGTTCCTTTAGTTTTCCTATGGCGTGCACCATCCACCACCACACAAAATACAGGATCACTTTTGGTCTGAGTGTTTCTTTAATAACTAATCGCACCATCTATAGCACCAATGACTGCAACCATTTCCTGTAATTTGATATCAGCCTTCCACATCACCATTAAGTCTACAAATCTTATAAATATAGCATTTTAGCATCACACATTTTCCTAGAGAACATTTGCCTGTATACAGCATCAAAATCTTTTATCATGTAAGACCAGCTAAGCTTATACCATTGTACTGGATGGGTTTACTATGTGCAGTCTACACAAGCCTAACGGCAGCCATTACACAGGACTTAGGAGAATGTACCATGGCAGTTCAATAAAGGTTTGTAAATTACATCTATTTAATAAAAACCTTAAGCGTTCCAGTAATTCTGATGTTTTTTCCTCAAGGAAGATGTTCAGTTCATTCCTGTCCGACTGCCACAGAGATGGCAGCAGAGAGCACCATGTCAGACTGGAAAGAATACGTCACTTCTTGCAGGACATACAGCAGCTGATACATATTGGAAGGTTTTTGTTTTCTTAAAAAGAGATTAACTATAAAACTGTATAACTTTCTGGCACAGATATTTTTTTCCTCTGGAGTACCCCTTTTAGTCATCTGAGGTTATAATGAATGAAGTGTCCTGTTCTAAACCTCTCTACTTCACTGGGCTTCAGATATTTTGTCTAATTATCCTATAGTCCTATGAATATTTCTTCCAGTTCTATATAAATCAGCATAAACTAAGTTATTTAGTAACCCGTTATATGAACAGCCATCAAATGATATGTGAGGTTACACTATCATAGGGTGAGGTCATAAGACACTGATCCTGAGAACAGCTTGGTTTGCAGACTGTGTATGTGCAGGTTTATGGGGACTAGAGTGTGATCCATTGGGGGTCTAGCCAGTCGTAACCTAACCAATCAATGTTTTATGACCAATCCTATTAATGTTAATGAGAGATGGCTCCCACTTCTATTAGATAAATGTCTATTGCACAATTTCCCTGAAGTAGTTCCCTTAATACACCTATTCATTCAGATTAATGGTCACCACTTTAAAAATTAACTTCAAGTACAGTGAATATATAGTGAATTACTTCATACACCTATACTGGGGGTCCATCTTCTCTGTGACAGAAGGCTTACCCCCAGCTGGGTGGCAGCGAATTGACCACACTGAGAAAATCATTTTAAGACAGACATGTGAACAACATTAATTAAAGGGATGACTCCAAGATGATTGGATATCCCTATCATTCTAAAAGTGTTTACAGGCCGCACTATGGTGGACGTTTCAGTAGTGAGGGTCACAGTCCTCTACCATGCTGTCGGTGATGAAGTTACTGTGCAGGACGTGCTCATTGTGAAGCTTCTCCGTGCCCGTATTGACAGTCCAGGCCACCACTTCTATACCTCTCTTGTTCCACTTCTCCACGTAATCTCTGTGGGATAAGGAGACAGATTACATTAGTCTTTTAGTGACATCTGTGGTCAATTTGAGATTTTGCCTTTAAAGCGACCCTGTACCCACAATCTGTCCCCCCTGAACCACTTGTACCTTCAGATAGCTGCTTTTATTTCAAGATCTGTCCTGGGGTCCGTTCGGCAGGTGATGCAGTTATTGTCCTAAAAAAACCCAACTTTTAAACTTGCAGCCCTGTGCCCAACGGCCGTGGCTTAGATTGTGTATGCATTAGGCTGGCACCACCCCTCCATCCCTCCTCCCCGCCCTCTTCATCATTAGGAATGCCCCTAGAACATTTTCTCCTGTCTGAACACTGCACAGGTACCTTAACGATCCAGCCCATGTGCCATGCTAACACAGCTGATGAATAGGAGACAATCTGCAGGGAGCATTCCTAAAGATGAGGAAGGTGGGGAGGAGGGATGGAGAGGGTATGCCAGCCTAATGCATACACAATCTAGGCCACGGCCATTTTGCACAGGGCTGCAAGTTTAAAAGTTGTTTTTTAGGACAATAGCTGCATCACCTGCCGAACGGACCCCAGGACAGATCTTGGATTAAAAGCAGCTATCCGAAGGTACAAGCGATTTGTGGGGGTCAGATTGTGGGTACAGAGTCACTTTAATAAACGGTCAGGTTGCAACCTACAATAACCCTGCTGCCACTTCTTCTGCTACAAGAACAGCTGCTTCCCTCACCCACCATCATCTATCCCCTCGGTGGGCAGAGTACCCTCTTCCTCTGTACTTGTCTGTCTGGTGTGGTGGACCCATGCTAATCTGGGTAGGTACAGTAAAGCGAGGCTAAACCTGAAACACTGCCTGCTCACTTCACCATTTCTATATCTTCCAGTGACACAATGACTGCCCACACCCAACCACGTCGGGGATTTATGGGAATATCCCTTGAAGCATTTTTGTTGCTCCTTGGAGATGTAGATATGATGTCCCTTACATAATATAAGCCTTCTAGGCTCTGTTCACACCTGTATAGTTGTTACTGTTTATAACGGAACACACAATACATTGGCACCCTAAAGATCCCATTGATATACACTGGGGTTTAATGGGGATTCTTCCCGACATATCTGCCAGGATTGCTAATGGAAGTGTGAAAATAGCTGAGACTTCGGCCATCACAGTCCTCTAGGCTGCTGGACTATTGTAAAGGCTAAACATTTTGCGCCCCATCATTACCACTTACTTTGATACGTAATTCTTTTGCATTAGGAAGGCTGATACTCCACAGAGATTCCACAGGATGTGGTGCAGCCCCCAATCCAGGAGGACATCCATTGATACGTAGAAGTAATGCTTCCAAATGGAGTCAAAGCGAGGTTTCCCATCCCCTAGATGACTGAGGCTCCACGGCCTATGTGTCAGAGCGGTGACTACATTGATGTCTGCTTGCCTCATCTGTGGAACAAACAATATGCTCTTCATTATAGGTTCACAGAAGGGATGAGAAGAAACACTTATTGTGGAAGGAGATGATGGAGGAGTCTCATGAGCAACTCACATCACGTTCTATGGCATGTAGAATAATGGCTCCTATTGCAACTCCCTCTTCAGCTGTCATTCAGCATCTGACTAGTTAATCCGAACCATGCGGCAAACAAGAGAATGGGAGCATGTGTGTACCACTGCTCAATGAGACATGTATGCCATTTTGGACTCTGAAAGAGCTGGTTGTACTCTTAGGGGCTTAAAGGGGTATTCTGGGCGGAGGTCCATAAAGAAGCCGTCAGTCACTTACCTCCCTGGTTCCAGTTCGGGGTCCCGACTCGCGCTTCCCCTGTCTCCCGTCCGGCTGCCGCTTCCTGGTCTGAGCTGCGGCTTGAGATGTGACGTCTCAATGAAGCTCAGCCATTTAGCGGCTGAGACAAGACCCCGCTACGACTGCAAAATGGCTGAGCTGCTTTGAGATGTCACGTCTCAAGCCGCAGCTCAGACCAGGAAGCGGCAGCCGGATAGGAGAACGGGGCGGCGCGATCTGGGACCCGGTGCTGAAACCGGGGATGTAAGTGACCGGCGGCTTCTATGTCCACCAACTCCCTGGCCGTACAATAAAAATGACCCCAGCCCGGAGTACTCCTTTAAACTGCAGCCATGTTGGGAACTATTCATCTGTAACTGGTGCTACAGTTCATCCCATCGAACTGAATGGGGCAATTTGGTATAGCTGCTCCCAAATGTGCAGAGCTTTGACTGGAGTAAAATCCATGAAAAAAACCATAGTGTTCACTTGAGAATTATAGCCCCTCGATTCGGTGACCTTGAAGACCATCGAAGGGAGAGACTACCAATTTAAAACTCTTGAAAAGTCTCTTAAATTTGTACCTGTCATTCTGCAGCTTTTGCTTCTGGCCTGGAAGATCTGGTATCCAAGGATAAGTCCACAATGTCTGAGCGCCATACACAGGCCCTATTGAAGCAGAATAGGGTTTGTGCATGGAACTCACCTAGCGTGAATGAATCCATGGTTACTCGATCTTCCGGCAGCTGCACACTGATCAGGAAAAACAGCAGAGTGACAAGTTACGCTTTAATGGTAAAATTCGTGCAGAGATAGACCAGTCTAAGGCTATGTTCACACTATGTTAAAATCAAGGGCTGTATTTCATAACAGTGGCCGTTGTTGGGCAAACAACTGTGTTATTTGTGAATTAATGGCCGTTGTTTTTACATAGTGTAAACATAGCCTAAACTTGTGTTGGTAATGTAAAATCTCCTCCAATGTGTAGCTCTAGAGCAATAATAGCGCAGAGAGCTGAAATACATTCTCTCCTCCATGTCCTACAATCATATCACTAAGTAGACATATGGATATGTTATTCAGAACATACTCTTTCTTTCCCAGAGTGCACAGCTGCAACATGAGGGTCTTGTCTATACACAGGGTCAAACTGGGAGTAAACTTCAACCCTAGCATTGGAGAGCACAGCGGGCCCACTTGCTGTCTGGTTTATGCTAAACATGTTTAAGGCTATGTTCACACTACGTAAAAGTACGGCCGTTGTTACCATCGGCAACAACGGCCATACTTTGTATGCCGGAACACACTGCCCTATCTTCTATGGGATCCCGGCTGGAGCGTATACACATTGTATACGCTCTGGCCGGGATCCCAAGCGGGATCAGAACACTACGGTACAATACGACGTGTGAATATAGCCTTATGGTTTTTTTATACTATTTAGGGGGTGTTTAAAGGGGTGTTTCTGGCAAAATAGACTAACAATCCACAAGATAGGTTACTGGTCACCAATGGAATTTTACAGATGGACCAGTCCATGAACAGCTTGACGGCTGGCTTTTCCCCAGCACAGTACCCTCTCTGCACTTCACAACATAGTAAGTCATTAGTTTAAAAAAAGCCAGATGGGTAGTCCAGCCCTAATAACAATGCATCCAACAAAACATTAAAGTGTGTCAAGAATTCAATTACAGTGAACAGAGGTGATGTGCTACTTACTTTATAAATGACACTTGGCTCGAAAGAACAGACAATGCTGCAGTTGTAGAGGCGCGGAAAGTCAATGTACAACTTCCTGAGAGCTTCTGCAGCCTGAAAAAAATGATCCTGGATTATGTTCATCACCACAGCCAGCAAATCGTTTAGATTACAATATACTTCCAGTAACTGGAGAGAAAGGAACGGCTGCACATCCCACCTATGGCTGATACTAATGCCGCTTGGCCTATATTAAAAATCAACACCAGAGTGTCTGTATATGATTTGATCAAGCCATAATAGCCCCATGTACCAACGTGCAGGTCTCCTGGTTCACACGGGTCCCTACGCTAACTCCACACCGTGTCGGTCAGTGACAGCCGCCCCCGCAAAGCGTGCACGTGCAGGGAAGGGGGGCCATGGAATGGCCCCGTAACCCCCATGTCACAGGACCAGACCCAAAAAGCCCCACCAGAACCTATCCTTCCCATTCTACCTGCTGGAGTGTGGTGAGTGTTTTAGATCTTGTTCACACTTGTGTTGTTTGGTGACAGCTTTCTCCGCCGGCGGTGCCTGCTGGGATTTACGGGGGCCTCTGGGTATTGGTCCTGTGACAGTGGGGTTGCAAGGCTGTTCTATGGCCTCCCTTTGCTGGTTGTGCACGTCTTGCGGGGATGGCGGTCGCTGACTGACACGGTGGTGAGTTAGTGTAGGGACCCGTGTGAGCCAGGAGACCTGCACGCTGGTACATGGGGCAATATGGTTTGATCAAATTATAAACCAACATCCTGGAGTTGGTTTTTAAATGTAGCTGAGAAGCATTAGTATCCGCCATAGGTGTGAGGTGCAGTGCTATTTTCTCTTCTTGTCCATACTTCCAGTAATACTTCAAGTGTATTTTATCCAAGCAAATCTGGCACTTATTTATAGCACATATCTGCAGTATAATGGTGAGTTTTACAAGACTAAAAAGAGAAAATCAGTGGAGACCAGACAAGCCTCTTTGCCTTTAGTTTAACCCAAAGTCTCCTCTGATTCTACAGGACAGGATATTGCTTTTGGCACTCAATATACAGCTATTGTCCCAATGTAAAGGGGCTTGTCCTGGTGCAGATCATTGAGTCATATAAACAATGTAATACTAACTCTAAGACACTAGATGTCAGAAGACTAAAGGACACCACACACAAATAAACTTCTATGACCTCATGTATGGTGTGGCATTAATACTGGATATGTATCTACCTTCCCATGGTTACTTCTTATGGGTTATTGTCCCATGATTTAATATCCCTTTTTTTTAGTTCGATCAGACAAAATGGGAATAATGTAAAAAAATGCCCCTGTGAGATATTGTGATTACAGATTTGTTATGACGCTCCCGGGGTCTATTGCTGGTGAGAAGAGGCTGGATTTTATTGGCTGACTTGTATATAAGCAGGAATCACCTCTGTGTACAAGATAAATCAAATGAACAGCAGGGGGCGCCAGCTATGTAACAAATGATTCTAAAGGAAATCTATCTTGTGTGGTATAACTGAAAAATTTAAGAGGTTATCCAGGATTAGAACAAAAAACAGCTACTTTCTTGCAAAAACAGCAACACCCCTGTCCCCATGTTGTGTGTGGTATTACAATTCAGCTCCATTCACTTCAACAGAACTGAGCTGCAAAGCCAAACTAAGGACAACAGTGCTGCTGCTTCTGGAAGAAAGAAAACTTATTTTTTCAGAAGCCTGGATAACCTCTAGGAAAGGGGTTGTCCTGGCTTAGAAAAACATGGCTGCAGTCTTTAGAAAAAAATGACCTCTCCTGCCATCAGTTTGGGTGTGGATTTTGCAACTTAGTTACATTAAAGTGAATGGAGGTGAATTGTAATACCACTCACAACCTGAGGACAGGCTGTTTTTGCAAGAAAGTAGCTATGTTGTTTGTAATGCTGGCTAACCCCTTTAATTGTGGGTCAACCCCATTAATAAAAGTGTATCAGGGAACTTATTCCCCAGGATAGGCCATCAATATCTCATCAGTGGGTTCTCTGACTGTTTGCAACCGCGTCACCCACATACACAGGGAAGATAGCTGGACGCATGGTGTAGTAGTCTTTCTAGGTTACTGTAGCTCAGCACCTACTAAATAAAAGGTAAGTGAGCTGCAGTAAGCCAGCTCTGCCAGTATAAGGAGCTGTCTGCTTCTGCCCCTCTTCTCTGTATAGGTGGGTTCTGCAGCTCTGGCAATCAGCTGATCAGTGGGGATTCCAGGTGTATGCACCCCACCAATAAGACGTTAAATAAAAAGAAAAGTCTCAGAAAACCCCTTTGATGGTTCATAACTGTCCATCCTGTAGACATTTGTGGAAAACATAACCCTCAACAAAGTTCCCCCCAAACTATTCTATATGTGACCCCTGTTATGTAATAGGGCAGAGGAGGAGGAAGTGGAGGCTAAACCCCTGTTTCTACCACACAGGTTACATTATTACCTGGGCCGCATGGCCTTTCACATCAAAGTAAATCACTAGATTGTGATGTAAACATTCTTGTACGGCTTCCTTCAAAGTCGGAACTTTCTCATCCTTATACAGGTGTCTGTGAGGGGAGAAGCACAATGTGTTATCATGGTTAGTGTAAGGGCCCTATTACACGGAACGATTATTGTGCGAAAAATCGTTAAATTGCTCAAATTTAAACGATAATCGTTCTGTGTAATTGCAGGCAACGATCGAAAAAACGTTCGTTATGTCGTTGATCGTTGATCTAGATCTGAACCTGAAATTATTGTTAATCGTTCGTTAATCGTTCGCTGTAATTCCACGTTCGTTCGCTCAAGTTCTGCATTTTTTTTACTAATCGTTTAGTGTAATAGCACATTGTTCATTGTTTTTCTGGGATCAGAAGGAATAAACGATCATAGTAACGATCGTAACTGTCGATTATCGTTCTGTGTAATATGGTGAATGATTTCAGGTTAACGATAAGCAATCTTGTTTGCGATCGTTTATCGTTAGTCCTTAAAGCGACTCTGTAACCACAATCTGACCCCCCCCAAACCACTTGTACCTTCGGATAGCTGCTTTTAATACAAGACCTGTCCTGGGGTCCATTCGGCAGGTGATGCAGTTATTCTCTTAAAAAACAACTTATAATCCTGCAGCGTCTAACGGCCGGGGCTTACATTTGTATATGCATTAGGCTGGCACCACCTCTCCTTCCCTCCTCCTCCCCACCCTCCTCATCATTAGGAATGATCCAGGAACATTTACTGCTGTTTGAGCTTTGCACAGGTGTCTTATCGATCCAGCCCATGTTCATTATGCACACAGGTGGGGAATAGGAAGAAATCTGCCTGGAGCATTCCTAATGATGAGGAGGGATGGGAGGAAGGACATAGAGGGTGTGCCAACCTAATGCATACACAAATGTAAGCCCCGGCCGTTAGACACAGCGCTGCAGGATTAAAAGTTGTTTTTAGGACAATAACTGCATCACCTGCTGAACGGACCCCAGGACAGGTCATGGATTAAAAGCAGCTATCCGCCAGTACAAGTGGTTTGGGGAGGGGGGGGGCAGATTGTGGGTACAGAGTCACTTTAATCGTTAAAAATCGCTCAGTGTAATAGGACCCTAGGCTCGTGACCACTTCTACAGTATAGCTGGAACAGGTGAACCAGACAGGACAAGACTATGTAGTTTATATTAAACTGAATTGTTGGCTTGGAGAAACCCAGACATAGGAAATTCTATAGTAGCCCAAACCTTTCTGGGTAAAAAAAAAAATCTTAGTAAAGCTTTGGGTTTAATTATTCAGATACAGAGCTCCAAATCCTCCACAGAGAGTGATAAAAAGTCCGGCTGTCCATAACCAATGTTAAAGGGGTACTCCAATGAAAATCTATATGTTCTGCAGGAAGTGGTGTATTATTTCCAGTCTGACATAGTGCTCTCTGCTGCCACCTTTGTCCGAGACAGGAACTGTCCAAAGCAGGGGAGGTTTTCTATGGGAATTTGCTGCTGCTCTGGACAGTTCCTGTCAAGGACAGAGGTGGCAGCAGAGAGCACTGTGTCAGGCTGTAAAGAATACACCACTTCCTGCAGGACATACAGCAGCTGATAAGTACAGGAACACTTGAGATTTTTGAATAGAAGTAAACTACAAAGCTATGGTTATGCAGGGAATTTGGAGCTCTGTGTCAGAGATATGGAGCATGAACCGCTGTGAAGATTAGTTAGGAAATCACTGCAGAATTCTGACCTTATTAAGATGGTACTAAGTTTGGTCAAGGACCAAATGTAAATGACTAATATACTATAAAGGGCTCATTTACATTTGCTCCTATGACTAAGCATCTTGACTATATTACCATTGTATGTACTGAGTTAACCTACATATCTTCTGATAGTAATGCTATACATGAATACAGCTATTCTTAGAACACTGATCCATACCGCACATGCCAGACCTCTCACACTAGATAAACAGGTTCTATCTGGAGATGTCTGTAAACACTGTACAGGTATTGTTTCCTTTGTATGTATCCAGCTACTGTATGTACTAGCTGATGGAGTCTGAGAGGAGTGGTGATCCGTGAACATTCCCCCAGCAAAACCACATTAGTTAAACAACCTTGTCAATTAATAAGAACTGGCAGGTGTCTACTAGGAGAATACTGGGTGGATATGCAAGGTGGTCATCAGCACTGTATATACCAGCAGGGCTTGTGGAGGGGCTATGAAGGTCTCTTAGGTACTGTAGCCACTTGTGCACACATACCAACATGGAGAAAGTACACAGAACAAAAAACAGATATAGCTAGCTTATGGGATAGCAGAGAAGGCACAGGGTATTGTCCCATGTACAAGGTGGGTATATGTAAAGTACCCATCTACCAGTGGTGTAGCTACCAAGGGCAATGGAGGCAGACCATGCAACTGCTATCGGGCCCAGACGACAGGCTGACCCCTCCCTCCCTTTTCCCCCAGGGACAACATCTCAGAGTGGTGGGGCTGCAAGTACAGTCACCAGCTTGCAGAAGTGTTCCAAACTCAAACCCTCATATATATAATACCCTCATATATACCTGTAGGATGTATGTAATAGAGGGGTATATATGAGGGTATTATATACATATTAGCAAGGTATATATCAGGGTATTATATACATATTAGAGGCAGTGGCCTAGCTACCATAAAGGCAGACAATGCAACTGCTGTGGGGCCCAGGCACCAGTGGGACCTGTAGGTCCCCATGAATCCTAGTTACGCCCCTGCCACCTGCAAGTATATTAAAAAATGCTTTTTAAGCAATTTTTTAAAGGGGTACTCTGGTTTAGAAATCTCCCCCGCTGTCTTGCAGCCTTCCATCTGTGTTCCCCACTCCCTGCTGATGCTTCTGGCCTCGTCTTTTCAGTGACAGGCTGCTCAGCCAATGACTGGCTGAGACGGGAGACCGCCGTGGCTAGTGATTGGCTGAGCAGCCTGTCGCTGAAGAAATGGGGCCAGAAGCATCAGGGTGAGCTGAGAATACAGGGGAAAGACTGCAGGACAACAGAGGAGAATAGGTTAGTAAAAAGTTTATTACGTTTACGCTGTCATCAGCCGTCAGCAGTGCACCACTACACGTAGCAATGTGGGGGTCGATGGTTTTTAAGCAAGTTTAAACGACAACAACCAACCGATGATCGTGTCTTTGGGCGAATTATTGATCCGTGTAATAGTGCTCTCCAGTGACTCAGATTGGGGGCAACCGGGGAGAGAAGCACATTGCCAGATGCTTCACATGGCTATAACTAACAATCAGAGAGGTCTCACACAAAGACCCTGACCAATCTAAAGGCCCTTTTCCATGGATAAATTATCTGCCGAATGCTGGCTTGTCAGCTGATTTTGGTTTCTTTACAGGTTAAGAAAACATCTTCCGCCATCTGCACATCTCTCTGTGTAATAAGAGATGCGGGGCTGGCAGCTGATTAAAGGCAATGGCTGCACAATTATTGAGCTGTCCGAAAGGCTTAGTAAGCGAGCGCCGATCTAGCATCTAGCCGCTCACAGTGAAGGTTGGGCCGTCTAATACAGCCTTAACTTTTGAAGTTTGTGTGACATTCTATATTAAACGACAGTAACGCTTTAACCCCTGTAAAGCTGTGGGACACAAGCAGCAAGCTGACCTTCTTTCTATTGCTTCACAATTTTATAGCGTGTTTATGAGACCATAGCAGCTGGCACTGATCCTATCCTTCCTATTATACTTTATCTTTACTAGGTCTTATAAAATGCTGGAGTTTTTCTATGATGCTAGATAAGAACTGTGGTAAGGTAGATTAAGGGCAAGAAGTGGATAAGGAACAACTCCAACCTCTTGAAACCTCTTCTTATAGAAAACTCATAATATAAATGTATACGTCTCAAAATAAGCCATACCTGACATCTTCACTCACCGTAAGCGATGGTTCGCAGCAGGATTTAGCTTTCTGACTTCAGCGAATGTAAGGTCACTTAGTTTACCATAGCCGTCTGTTGTCCTCTCTACAGTCTCGTCATGCATGAGAATAGGTACTCCGTCTTTAGTGAACTCCAGGTCAAGCTCCACAGCGTCTGCTCCGTTCTGTGCGGCCTAGAAGATGTAGTGATAAAAAAGGTTAAGAACTCTGCTTCCCCATAGGGCCCTATTCCACCGAACGATTATCGTTCAGATTATCGTTAAATCGTTCGAATCTAAACAATAATCATTCGGTTGAATAGCCGTTAAAGACTAACGACCGAACGAGAAATCGTTGATCGTTTAATAAGACCTGGACCTATTTTTATCGTTGCTCGTTCGCATTGAATAAGAAGTCGTTCGGTCGTTCGCAGTAGTGACGAATGCAATAGCGACAAGACGACCGCAAGAACGATCATAAGTAACGATTATCTTTCCATGTAAATGGGTGAATGATTTCAGGTCTTTCGTAATAGCGGCCGTTTGGACCGTTTATCATTAACGATTATGCGAACGATAATCGTCCTGTGAAATAGGGCCCATAGGCTGGCTTCACAGCCTGTGCATGTGAACAATGTTGCAGATTGTAGGCAGATTTTTCACATGGAGTCTATGAAAATCTGCCTACAATCCACAACCCTGTTCACAGGCAATGGAAAATGTTATTGTGAATTTCATCTATTTATTCTATAAAAAATAAATAGCAAGTCCCTTATATGTTGCAGATTCTGCACAAAACCCCAAGGATCTGCCCTACTGATCACAATGGAGCAAATCCTTGTGTGGATTCAAAATAGTGGTACCCCTTCCTCTGTCAGTCACTAGGCATTGAGAGAATAATAATGGGCAAGTATGGATTTCAAACCGGAACAGAACCATTCAATGACAGCAAGTAGAGAGTATACAAGTTTTTTCAATATGGAGACATATTGAAACAAACAAGCTCAGTTTAGAGCCCCCTGTAATACTATTACACCAAAGCCCCCCTGTCCTCAGGCTATAAGATGCCTATGATGGGTCACTGTCAGGGCACAGGGGTGGTACCATATGCCAGTAATCCCTGGCATGGTTTAGGCATACTGACCACTCTGATAGCTGCCAGGGTGTTCTCGGGGGCATCGTGAGCTCCTCCTCTATGAGCGATGGTGGACACCTTCCCCCGGGGCTTCAAAACATGTTGTGCCTGGGACTCCGGGATAGGCTCGAACCTGAAGAGGACGAGGAGGAGGTAGAGGCCACCAGTTAGGACACTGGAGAGCTGCGGGCTGCGGGTCACCAGGAGCAGTAAAACCAGGAGGCTGCTGAATGACACCAGCAGGCCCTCACCCCACAGCATGGCAGCCACCACCGAGGACACCGAGCCAAAACCACCAACTGCCCTACTAGCCT
Source organism: Dendropsophus ebraccatus (assembly GCF_027789765.1). Taxonomy (NCBI): domain Eukaryota; kingdom Metazoa; phylum Chordata; class Amphibia; order Anura; family Hylidae; genus Dendropsophus; species Dendropsophus ebraccatus. The sequence goes on from NC_091462.1 coordinate 88,332,345, forward strand.
CACCAGCCACGCTACGAGACCTTCATCAGACCCTGAAATCAAAACACAAATACACATAGTTCAGAAATAGACAAAAACATGGTGATGCAGGCAATTCTACTTTACACCAGTCTCCCCCCTGTGACTAGATGCAAATATCAATAATAATTACTATATTAAATAAAGTCAGGAAGCCAGGGGGGTGCAGGAAAATAATAAAAATAAGTAAACTTACCTATCCACATACCCCAGTAGCACCACTTCCGGTTCCCACTGACAGCTGCTGGTGTCCTGCAGCTCTTTCAGCTGCAACGTCACATACCCAGCCTGTGATTGCCTGCCCAGCCAATCAGTGACTGGGGCGGGACACAGCTCAACTCACTGACTGGCTGAGTAGGCAATCGCTCAGCTGTGTCGAGAGGTTACAGCTGGAAGGGCCAGTTACATGACGCACCCGGTCTCCAGCTGAAAATGATTTCTGGCGGCTGTCAGTGGAACCCAGAAGCGGCACAACAGAGGCACGGGTATGGGTAAGTTTAGGTTGTTTATTATTTTCCTGGACTCCCTCTGCCTTCCTCACAGGTTTTAAATTTGGTGGGAGTTCTCCTTTAACCCTTAGGGGACACAGCCAGTTTTCATTTTTGCGCTTTACTTTTTTCCTCCTCGTGTATAAAAGGCCATAGCACTTGCATTTTTTCACCTAGAGACCCAGATGAGCCCTTATTTTTGGCGCAACTAATTGTACTTTGCAATGGCAGATGTAATTTTTGCCTAAAATATGCCATGAAACCAGAAAAAAATTATATGTGTGGTGAAATTGAAAAAAGACCAAACACATTTTTTTTTATTGGGGGAGTTTGCATCGTTCACCCTAGGGTAAAACTGACTTGTTATACATGTTCCTCAAGTCAGTATGATTACGACGATATGTAACTTGTATGACTTTTATTTTATTTGATGGCTTTTACAAAATTAAAACCTTTTAAAAAAATATGTTCCTTAAAACCGCTCCATTCCCAGGCTTATAGCGCTTTTATCCTTTGGTCTATGGGGCTGGGTGAGGTGTCATTATTTGCGCCATGATGTGTCCTTTCTATCGGTACCTTGTTTGTGTATATGTGACTTTTTTTTCTAGATTTGATGCGACCAAAAATCCGCAATTTTGCACTTTAGAATTTTTTGGCGCTTACGCCATTTACTGTGCAAGATCAAGAATGTGATAATTTAATAGTTCAGGGGATGATGCACGTGGCGATACCAAACATGTTTATTTTATTTTTATTTTTTTATAGAATGGGGAAAGGGGGGTGATTCAAACTTTTATTAGGGGAGGGGATTTTTTATTGATTAAAAAAAAAAACATTTCTTTTTTTTTTTTAACACACATACTAGAAGTCCCCCTGGGGGACTTCTAGTATAACTACACTGATCTCTCATAGAGATCTATGCAGTATAGATATACTGCATAGAGATCCATGAGATCAATGTTCTATTGCACTTGGCTGCTGCCGAAAGCAATAGAATGCCAAGCCGGGATCAGCGGCATTACGGCGCAGCGCTTGGCCCGGTAAAAATGCGGGGATCGCCCCTCCGTGGGGGGGGGGGGGGGGCGTGGGCGCGATCCTCCCATTAAACCACCAATAATTGGGGGACGGCAAACATTTAGATGCAGCTGTTAACTTTGACAGCTGCATCTAAATGCCTAAATAGCGGGTACTGCGATTGGGCCGTGCCGCGCGAACTCCCTCTGAACTCCCCTAGCCACGCCAGAACGTACAGTAACGTCCTGGTGCATCTAGGGGTTAAGAGGTGGAAATCAAGGTCCTCTAAATAGCTGAGGGATGAAGAATCTTCTGCTCTCCAGCTGTTGTGAAACTACAATTCCCATTATGCCCAGACAGCCAAAGCTTTAGCTGTCAAGGCATGATGGGAATTGTAGTTTCGCAACAGCTGGAGGTCCAATGGTTCCCCATCCTTGATATAGCTAGTCATAATAAATAACCCAAAGAAATAGACAAGCTATAAGCCTACAAGCTATATGTGAATGAAGAGGCTATAGAGACAGGTATAAAGCTTAGTAAGTGAAGAATACTGAATGTTGTGTAGGTAGCCAAGTAAGCGTATACATAAAACAGTATACAAGGGACACAGATAGAAAAGGGTAAAGCTATATGAATGGCGTCCAAGGGAGGAGGGAGATACCTGGTTATTCCTGCAGTAGTAGAGCGAGCCGGGAGCCATAGATGTAAGTCATATGACCAAAGGAGGGGGGGTGGTGTGCAGCATAGTGAGACGGTGGCTGAGCTGGGACAAACAGCAGGCTGTGTCATAGAGACATTGTATACAGCAAAGAAGACTGAGAGAAGCAAGATGTGCAGCAGAGTGAAGAGGAAGGGAAGACCAAAGGAGTATGAGGAGAGAAAAGGAGTATATTATAAGAGAACTAATAAAACATGTATCAACAACCAAGCGTATCTGTCTGATGTGATTAGAAATAAGCGTTTAAGGTTTTCATAAAGCCGAACTTAGTGTAGTTTCACACATCTCTAGATGGAGAGGTAACAAAAGCAAAGGGAGGAAAGGAGAGGGAAAGCAGAATAGCCGAGATAAGAAGAAAAACATAGAGGATAAAGGCGCTTTTACATGAGCCGATTATCAAGAAAATGCGATGATTGCAAAAATTTGTCGCTATCGGCCACACATCTCACACATATATACGACTGATAGCAATGCATTTACATGGGCGCAGGAACGATGCAGTGATCATTTGTGCGGCCTGGTCATGTGATTAATCGTGCCTTGTTAAGGCACTGCAAATGATCGCTGATCTCAGTCCGCTTGCCTGACACCTGGAGTCCCCATCAGGGTCAGGTATAGGAGGAGTAAGGAGGTGCTACAGCTTGCTGCATTTCAGGAGCTCAGGAAAGCCTCTTCTATGCTTTGTACTATAGAAGAAAAGCATTTTTCTATGTTCTGGAAGCCCAGATATATGAACGGTATGGAGACAGAGATGCATACATTGCATATACAGGGAGATCTATACATGTAGGATATAGACAGGCAAATATATTTAGTCTACACAGTAGGGGGCTGGGCAAATAATTGTGAAAAAAATAAACCGAATATGCCCTTAGTTAACTGATCTCCTGCAGGTCGTATTTTCCTTTTGTTTTTTTTCACGCCACCCTCAGGCACCAACTTCAAACAGATGCAGCACCTGCCACTCTCCGCCACAGCGGACTCCACCATCAGCATGCCAGGACTCAGGGGGGCAACTCTCCAGGCCACCACTGCTTCACAGCCTCAGCCGCTGCCAGCTTATCTGCCTACTAGCTCTCCTCTCTTACCTACAAGAGGGGAAGTGGAGGGAGGGGGGTTACTGCAGGGAACAGTGGGGGTGGGCAGCGGCTGATATCTCCGTGACCCGACCGGATCCAGAAGCGGTCCTCAACTCTATGTATATGTCTGATAAATCCAATACTACATGGTTAAATACAAAAGCCGCTAAGGGTTACCATAGATGTGGCCAATGCCATTAATGTAATTCCCTGCTAAATACCTGCAATATGAAACTGGGGGGACATATACATAGAGTTGAGGACTTTATCACTTGTAAAAGTAAATTTATTGTATATGCATTAGTGTTTTCATGCAACAAATACTACATTGGAAAAACCATCAGGGCATTGTACAAGAGATTCTCCGAACATGTGAGGTCTGTCCGAACGGGTAAAGGGAGCCCCCGTATGATAAAACACATGAATGAGGTGCATCAGGGAGATACTTCCCAATTATCATTTGTGGGCTTCTGTGCGGTACCGCAACCCAACTATGGTGGTAATAGGGAGTCCCTTCTACTAAGAAAAGAAACAGAACTTATTATTAAATATGAACCACTGGGCAACTTGGGGTTAAATACCCGTAATGACATTAACCTTCTGTAAAAACATTGTGCGATGTGACATTTCTTATATGTATTTTAACATTGTGTCTTATTGTTATGTGTTCACATGTTGATAAAGTTTGTGTATATAAGGGGTGACGTCATGAGGCCACGTGTGGGCTAGACGAAGCGGCGTTCTGCCGTGAAACCGGTCACCTGACTCTGTGCTCCCCTGCGCTCCCCTGCACCATGTCTGTCCAATAAAGCCGGCATTTCACGCAGTGGGTGAGTGCCATCATCTTTTCTGTACTATGAAGGTTCTGAACAGTCTTCTTTTCTGATTAAGCACCGCTGGAGCGTGTTTGAGTGGTGGTCGTGCCGGGACATTGCCGTAACGGAGGGTAGGCGGTGCCATCCATCTGTCTCTTTGCTTGATTGAACTTAATAAATTCTCCCTACTGGTGGGGGGGGATATATAAAGACAGGGCATCTCATACATGCTCATACCACACTGCCTCTACATAAGCCGTGGTGCATCCTTCAGCTACAATTCACACCTGCATACATAAATATGGTGCACGAGGAGGACACAAGATCTGAAAGCATTTCTGACCATGACCATGTTTGTTAAAAGTCCTTGAAGTTGCTAAGACATCAAAAACATGCAGCACTGCAATTGTGAAATCCTGGGATGTCTGTCTAGCTAGGGGCCACTATGTAGGGAAAGAAACAGACTCTCAAAGAGAACCTGTCCCCCATCAGTGTCCCTAAATAAGGGTATGCTCCCACTACAGAACATGCGCAGAGACTTCAAGCGGATTCCGCCACGTGGCCTCCACTTGAAGAACTGACCGTAAATTTTTTGGGCGGACGGCGGAATTCACCGGCAAGTATCATTGAGTCTATGGGACGGGCGGAAGTCAAATGGAAGTCTCTGCACGTATTCTGTAGTGGGAACATACCCTTACTTGCTGAGTGACCCTATATCCTATACTATTTCTTACAACCCACCGCCCAGACATTTGCACTAAGTACCTACATTTTTTTTATTAAGGGGTCATTCACGCGTCCATAGAATTCAGTCCGTACACAGTCAGTGTTCTGCACACTGGACCTCGGAGCTCCCAGCATTATGATGAATTATAATGTCGGCAGCTCCTAAACAGTTTAGTGTGTCCACTGTGATAACCGGGTCCTTAAAGCCCATTCCCACTGAGCGGAGGATTCCGTTTGAGATCCCGCCTGCCCTATTGCTTCAATGGGGTTTCTCATGCGCCTCTGCTCTCAGCTCAAAGAACGAACATGTTCATTGGGAGAGCAGAAGTGCACAAGAAATCCCATTGAAGCAATAGGACAGGCAGAATTTGGGAACGGCCCATAGGTTGGAATTTGCCCGGTGAGGTAGCTTGTATTGACCATCTCACCCATGGTGTACTATTATTATGCCCAAGGAATACAGTTGTACAGTGCCAACACTACCCCGCCTGACAGTGTTAGGGTTAGGATTTTTTTGTGGTATCCATTAGTGGTCTCCCAGGCGTACATGTCTGCCACATAGCTGTAATGGATTCCAATCGTACATAAATTCTCATGTTAAAAAACGAATACTGGGTGGTTATTTTTTGCAGTATCCTTTGTTCAGGATTCTCATTTCTATTTAGGACGGCCATCTCTTAGCCAGTGCATAGAGCAGCTCTGTCCTGAGGACCTGTCCTGTGTCAATTGTTATGAACGGACAATGTGCAATGCTTATTTTCCCCTGTTGTGCTGCTGCAGGGAAAATGCACACCATAGGTATGCTCACGATATGGAATAGGCAAAGAATTTCAAGCAGAATCTGCGCTGCCTGTTCTGCTTGAAATTCTGTCTGTCCCACTGATTCAATGGGATTTCTTAAGAGCAATCTGCAATCTGCCCAAAGAACTGACAAACAATGGTGTGCTCCCACTATGGAACACGCAACGAAATTTCAAGCGGAGGCCGTGCGGTGGACATGTTAATCTTTGGGCGGACAGTGGATTGAGCTTCAGAATATCATTGAGTCTATGGGACAGGGGGAACTTCAAGCAGAGTCTGCCGCACGGTCTCTGCTTATAATTTGGGCATGTGTTCCATAGTGGGAACATACCCTTACTGCCACATTGTAGCTGATTTCTTGTCGGGGGAAAAGGGGGCAACTGAAGGATGCTTTGTGATCGTTTTATGAACCCTTTAAAGGGAACTTATCACCTCCCCTTTAATAAGGAACTACATTTACAATCTTCAGTATCTGTATTACTAGCCATTTACAGGACTATTATATGTAAATGTCCTTTGTGCTTGGTGAACTGGAACACTAGGATGGCGGCATCTTATAATGCAGGTGTGTGGAAGTGTGATGTCATCAATGTGGCAATGATCCATCACTACAAGGAATTTCAACAACGCATAAAATGTCTACTCTGCACACCATAAAGGTGCGGCCAGGGCTCGGATACAGTAATAAGATATTCTGCTTGCCAAGCCATCTTTGGGGTTGACTCTACCAGATGTGATAACTGGTTTCAGGAATCATTACTCATTCCCATAGTAATAGGAGATAGGTAGGTATACATGTTTGTTATGCATGAAAAATTATTAGTAATCACTGGACAACCCCTTTAAAGTAGTGTGGGGGAGGGGGGGTTGCAGGGAGCAGAAGACAGCTGGCGCTCACATCCTGAGATGTCAGAATTCTATAGCTGAGCTCTCTGCTGCGGAATCCCGCCAGCCTCCGTGTTATACAGGCGGTCTATGGGAGGGCTCGTGAGCCTCCTCTCTCCGCACAGGAGAGTTGAACCCTCCCATAGACCGCCAGTATGACACAGAGGATAACGGGATTCCCCAACAGAGAGTTCCGCTGTAGAATTCTGCCAGTTTTACTCCCTGTGAACTGGCCCTTAGTGGGGGGGCGCCACCTAATGGCAAATAACAGCTGTTATTTCAAAACAATGGCCGTTGTTTTAAAATAACAGCAATTATTTGCCATTAGATGGCACCTTAGGCTGTAATGACACAAAAAACACCAAAAAAAAAAAGCCATATTCATCACATCAGTTTTTTTTTCCTTAAAAAACACTGCCACCATCTATAGCTGAGAATCAATGGGAAACACAATGCTACAAGGTGTATGGAGTGATGGAGATGGCAGGGATCAGTCTGGGCCACATTGTGTGTGAGATCCCCCTGCCTCATGCCACCTGCTGTCTGTACTGTAGGAAAACTACAACTCCCAGCATGCCCTAAGAGCTTAACACGCCAGCGGTGTCCAAAACTACAACTCCCATCATGCCTGGGCGGCCAAAGCTTTGTAGGCCTTGTAGTTGTGCAGCAGCTGGAGCGGCTCAGGCTGTAATAACAGAAGTTATAATAACCTCCCTTCCCACCCGCACAGACAACTGCAGCCAACGCGTTATCTGCTATCAGAACACTGCAGCAGCGGTACCGCAAGCTCCGCCCACCCGGAAATCTGTGCGAGGAAATGGGCGGGGAAACGAGGTTGTTGCGTTCCCTCTCTCGCTCCGCCCCCTGCTGGGCGGGGTTTGGGTGGAGGCAGCCGCGGCCGTTGCCTGGAGAAGTTGTTGCCGCCAGAGACGTGAGATATGGCGGCGGGGAGGAGGAGGGGCTGAGCTGTCATCTGGGCCGCTTTGTTGTGAGGCTGTAACGGCCGCGGAGGATCGGTGTGTGAGGAGATGAGCGTGTGACGGCTCCGGGGTGAGAGCGGGTGAGTGTGAACGCGGCTCTATAGCTGTCATTACTATCAGTGGGGGAGAGCTGCCCATTGATTGCACAGGAAGCTTATACAGTGGCAGCCAGGGATGGGGGTCTGTGCCATGGCGGAGGAACAGCAGGCTGCAGGGTAATGTGGGGGTCCTTATACTGCAGGGTAATGCTATGGGGGTCCTTATACTGCAGGGTAATGCTATGGGGGTCCTTATACTGCAGGGTAATGCTATGGGGGTCCTTATACTGCAGGGTAATGCTATGGGGGTCCTTATACTGCAGGGTAATGCTATGGGGGTCCTTATACTGCAGGGTAATGCTATGGGGGTCCTTATACGTATTGCAGGGTAATGCTATGGGGGTCCTTATACATACTGCAGGGTAATGCTATGGGGGTCCTTATACATACTGCAGGGTAATGCTATGGGGGTCCTTATACATACTGCAGGGTAATGCTATGGGGGTCCTTATACATACTGCAGGCTAATGCTATGGGGGTCCTTATACATACTGCAGGCTAATGCTATGGGGGTCCTTATACATACTGCAGGGTAATGCTATGGGGGTCCTTATACATACTGCAGGGTAATGCTATGGGGGTCCTTATACTGCAGGGTAATGCTATGGGGGTCCTTATACTGCAGGGTAATGCTATGGGGGTCCTTATACTGCAGGGTAATGCTATGGGGGTCCTTATACTGCAGGGTAATGCTGTGGGGGTCCTTATACTGCAGGGTAATGCTATGGGGGTCCTTATACTGCAGGGTAATGCTATGGGGGTCCTTATACTGCAGGGTAATGCTATGGGGGTCCTTATACTGCAGGGTAATGCTATGGGGGTCCTTATACTGCAGGGTAATGCTATGGGGGTCCTTATACGTATTGCAGGGTAATGCTATGGGGGTCCTTATACATACTGCAGGGTAATGCTATGGGGGTCCTTATACATACTGCAGGGTAATGCTATGGGGGTCCTTATACATACTGCAGGGTAATGCTATGGGGGTCCTTATACATACTGCAGGCTAATGCTATGGGGGTCCTTATACATACTGCAGGCTAATGCTATGGGGGTCCTTATACATACTGCAGGGTAATGCTATGGGGGTCCTTATACATACTGCAGGGTAATGCTATGGGGGTCCTTATACTGCAGGGTAATGCTATGGGGGTCCTTATACTGCAGGGTAATGCTATGGGGGTCCTTATACATACTGCAGGGTAATGCTGTGGGGGTCCTTATACATACTGCAGGCTAATGCTATGGGGGTCCTTATACATACTGCAGGCTAATGCTATGGGGGTCCTTATACATACTGCAGGGTAATGCTATGGGGGTCCTTATACATACTGCAGGGTAATGCTATGGGGGTCCTTATACATACTGCAGGGTAATGCTATGGGGGTCCTTATACATACTGCAGGCTAATGCTATGGGGGTCCTCAGACTGCAGGGTAATGCTATGGGGGTCCTTATACATACTGCAGGGTATTGCTATGGGGGTCCTCAGATTGCAGGGTAATGCTATGGGGGTTTTTTAGACTGCAGGGCAATGCTATGGGGGTCCTTATACTTATTGTATTGTAATGCTATGGGGGTCTGTAGATTTTATTACAGGGTAATGCTATGGGGGTCCTTAGACTTATTGTATTGTAATGCTATGGGGGTCCTTAGACTTACTGCACAGTAATGCTTTGGGGGGTCCTTAGACATTTAGCAGAGTAACATTATGGGGGTCATACACTTATTGCAGAGTAATGCTATGGGGGTCCTTAGAAATGTTGCAGAGTGATCATTATGGGGTCTTTAGTAATGTCCATTGCTGTGATGGGAAAAATAGCCATTGCCTGCAACCCTCCTCCCCCCCCCCCCAGTAACTCTGATGAAATATGTATTAAAGGCTGTGATGCCAATGTGAACAGGGCCGCCTATGACTTATATAAAAATCACAGGTCACCCCCTCTGTACAGGATAACTGTTACCTCCGAGTGAATGAAGCTGCAACACACACTCAAAAATGTGTGAAAAGAACTGCTGTAAAATTGTACTAAATACTTTTTCACTGAACACAATAGTTAGTGTTCCTGTCATAAAAAAAAAAAAAAAAAAAAAACACTGACAGATTCTAGAAACACGTTAAGATGCATGTGGGAGAGGTGTGCGGCATGGTGGTGCACCCCCTGTGTCTAAGCTACTCTGGGATCTCTGTACCCGGACGTGTCTGATGTATTCTCTAACTAGGAGGATACACTTAGAGCCTGTGTATACGGCTATACGCTACCACATGGTCCGTCCTGATTTATATAAACTATCACAGACATTCTGACTTTGTTGGGCCTTGTAGTCAGTATGATGGTCACTCATGTTACATCATCTGCACACAGGCTCAGTAAAGAGACTAATAACATTCCACCAGATATTGGTCATCCACCATGTCCGGAAGCCCAGTATTCAGGCCTGGCCCCCCCGCTGCAGAATTTCCCAATAAATCCAGATTAGGGGTTTATAAGAAAGATGGCAGGCGCTCTCATTACAGTCACCTAATCATTTCACAACTTATACGTACAATGTGAAGATGATCTGTCAGTTCCTGGTCCTCAATGTAATGAGCACACTATCATTAGCTCCTATCCTCCGAGCTGATACATTGTTGCTGACCTGAGGCTCATGGTGTGTTTATTCTGCTGTGTAATCCATTAGATCAGTACAATCTGACACCTTGTAAGTGCTTCTATATAGTGTGCAGTAACCTACCATTATGCTGCCATCCTGACGGGGGTCATTGTGTCAGGATCTTGTGTTTGGCCCCGGGGGTATATGGATGCTGTTGTCAGTAGGGACGCTCTGAGCGTATACACAAAGCACGGGGCAGACAATTGTTACCCGGCCTTGGAAGAATAAACAGGAGTGTGAACAATCGCCCGGTAATACGGCGGGGATTTTTTTTGTTCTGACTCTCGATTACACCATCTGTATCACTTTCACCATTTAATGTTAACAATAAGCGCTCTCTCTCAGTCTTCTTGCAGAACAATGGAGCCGTATGAAGAATTTTACAAGAAGCAGTTTGCCAGATTACAGGGGCAGACCATTACCAGTGAGCCCGTGTCCGCCGATCCGCAGAGGGTGTCGCTCATCCAGTTTCATGGTGTTGCTGTGCTCTCTCCATTGGTAAGTGGTTATACTGCTTCATCTGTATGTGTTCTCATGCAAATCGGAGTGATAAGATAAGCTAATCCTTTAATAGTCCCACAATGGAGAATTCAATAAAGGTGTCTGCACATTGGGATTACTCTGACCATGAACGTAGGGATGGTGTGACCTTTGTCCATAGGTCATGACTGGAATTATATTGACAATCTCCTCCAGTTCAATAGCCATGAATAGGGTGGCGGTCACACAACTCCTTTGCCACTCCAAAGGGGCACTTGAGAACTACTTTTTCTACTTATTAGGTCATATGGATGTTGTACATGGGACGCCCTATATGAGCCTTTCTCTATGAATTGCGCCCATTCTGGCAGGCGGCAATACAAGAGAGATTTGATGCGCTATGTCTGGATGAAAAGGCAGAGTTCTTCATTACAACTGAATTTTGTTGGCTTTCTCGGTCAGGACACATGTGATGCTGCACCTTTCCCACAGGAACTCATGATCCTGTACTAATGATCACTGGGGGTCTGAGCCTTTCTGACCACCAGCAATTTTACATTCATCAACCATCCTAAGGGCCCTATTCCACTGGACGATTATCGTTCAGATTATCGTTAAATCGTTCGAATCTAAACGATAATCGTTCGGTTGAAATGCAGTAACGATTAACGACCGAACGAGAAATCGTTGATCGCTTTATAAGACCTGGACCTATTTTTATCGTTGCTCGTTCGCAAAACGTTCGCAAATCGTTCGCATTGAATAAGACATCGTTCGGTCGTTCGCAATAGATACGAACGCAATAGCGAATAAATACGGAAGAAGAAACGATCGCAATTACGATCATAAGTAACGATTATCGTTCCATGGAAATGGGTGAACGTTTTCAGGTCTTTCGCAATAGCGGTCGTTTGAGATCGTTAATCGTTAACGATTATGCTAACGATAATCGTCCGGTGGAATAGGGCCCTAAGACTGAGGCTTAGAAAAACATGGCGGCATTCTTCCAGAAACAGCACTTTTCCTTTCCTCAGTTTGGGTGGGGTTTAGCAGCTCAGTTCCATTGAAGTGAATGGAGCTTAATTGTTATACCACAATCCTGAATAATCCTGTAGTGCCAGTGGTAAGCTTTATGCTATGTATACACCATCAGGGTCTTCATTGGAACACCATTTATATGGGTAATCTTTGTTTACGCCCTCTTATCCAGCATTTGATAGAACACAAGGATCTTAAGGGGTATTCCACTCAAATATAACTTTTTATATTTTGCTGACCATGGTGAGAATAACTATTCATTGTATACATGTTATTTGTTTAGTCTCTTTCTCCCAGTTCTGAGCTGCTGCTTTGTAAACAAGTCCCATGCAGGCTTTATCTGCAACTTTGTAGCTTCTTTGTAATGCTAGGTTAATCTGAGGTCAAGTTGGTGATTAACGCACTGTAATTAACCCTCCCAGCATTACAAAGTTGCTGATATGAATCTGTTTACATAATCTGTCTCGTCTCAAAAGGGAGGGGGGAGGAGGGAGAAACAGAGAAAAGCTTATACGAAGGTTTTTGAGAACTGGGGGAAGGAGACTGAATAGATAATAACAAGTATGGAATAAATTGTTAGTCTCACTGTGGGCAGAAATTTATGATGTTTATGCTTGAGCGCAATACCCCTTTAAGCCTCATTAGTGTTAGGAGTTTGTCCATTTCCACCAAATTTAATGAAATACCTGATGCCTATGGCAGAATGGGATGAATTCCATAAGATATGAAGTTTCTGCCATGTAGGACAGTGACACTAGACATATCCTAAACTATCACTTTTTACCTATTATGCTTTTTGATTCTTTACCTTCATCTCCAGCTTTAAACTTCCCACCCTCATCATCAGGATTATGTCTTTAATCCACTGTAATGCTGCGTTTACACTGAACGATTATCGTGCGAATTTGCACAAGCACAATAATGATCAAATTCGAACGATAATTGTACGTGTAAACGCAGCGAACGATCAAGCGTCGAGCGAGAAATCGTTAATTTTGATCTTTGAACATGTTCTCAAATCGTCGTTGGTCGTTTGCAAAAAATTCGCATAACGTTCCGTGTAAACAGTCGTTTACCGATTTAACCTATGTGCAAGATAGGCTTAAGCGATCGCAAAACGATTTTTCCATACGATATATCGTTCCGTCTAAACACTGATCATCATAAAAAAAAATCGTTACTTCGAAATCTGAATTGTACGATCAGGTGAATTATCGCTCTGTGTAAACGCAGCATTACACGTTACGCCGTCAGGGGCTTGTCTTCTCTAATTCCTGGCAGGTAAGGACATACAAATACCTCCTGAAGAATTCTAATAATGTTTGATAGCTTGTCACGTTCCTGGGTAAGATCAGTGCTTCACATTGTTCTCCTATATACAGCTCATGTGTAGATGCTATGAAGGATTGTAACGTGTTTGTGTAACTCTACAATACCAGGTCAGATGTTTTCTACTACATAACCCATGTATTTGTGTACAAGGCCAGGCCAAGGGCATATGTTCCACACATTAGGACCATATAGCTGCTATAGTGCCCCTGAAGAGGAGACCCAAAACCAAGTGGCTTGCCTCCCTAATTTAAAAGGAGTATTCCCATATAATAAAGTAATGGCTTATTGCTAGGTATTCTATTACTTTACAATCAGTGGGACCCATATGATCCTTAGAAAGAATATTAGTTGGTTGAATACTATGGCCCCTTGACAGTTTTCCATGCACAGTGACCCCCTGCCCACCCATTCAAGGGAGTTGCTGGGAGAGCTGCTCAGTAGGGTAAGGGCCCTATTACACCAACAGATTATTTGACTGATTTTTTTTTTTTTTTTTTAGCCAAAGCCAGGAATGGACTAGTAAAGACTGAGATTTCTCCTCTTTTCACATCCATTCCTAGATTTGGCTTACAGCGACTCTGTACCCACAATCTGCCCCCCCCCCCCCAAACCACTTGTACCTTTGGATAGCTGCTTCCAATCCAAGATCTGTCCTGGGGTCCGTTCGGTAGGTGATGCAGTTATTTTCCTAAAAAAAACAACTTTTAAACTTGCAGCCTCGTGCCCAACGGTCGGGGCTTAGAATATCTGTTCCCTAACTTTACACTACCCCTCCATCTTTCCTCCCCACGCTCTTCATCATTAGGAATGCAACTGGAACATTTTCTCCTGTCTAAACATTGCACAGGTGCCTTAACGATCCAGCCCATGTGCCGGGCTGACACAGGTGGGGAATAGGAGGCAATCTGCCTGGAGCATTCCTAATGATGAGGAAGGCGGGGAGGAGGGACAGAGAGGTTGTGTCAGCCTAATGCATACACAATCTAAACCAAGGCCGTAGGGCACGGGGCTGCCAGTTTAAAAGTAGTTTTTTAGGACAATAACTGCATCACCTGCCGAACGGACCCCAGGACAGATCTGATTAAAAGCAGCAATCTGAAGGTATGAGGGGGTAAGATTGTGGGTACAGAGTCGCTTTAAAAAATCTGTCAGATAATCTGTTGGTGTATTAGGGCCCTAAACCTGTAAAGGGGCCACAGTTTTGAATAAATGCTGATTCACACTTTTTAATATCTGTGGGAGCCCTGGAGGTCACAGAAAGTAATGACATATATAAGCAATGCACTATTACTATATGGGGTGGGATTACTCCTTTAAAAGAGGTTATCCCAAGATTATTACCTAACAGAATAGGGCGTAAGTCCTTTATCCTGCGGAGCGGTAGTATACATGCCTCTCTGTCACTCCATCCACTCACTACGGGACTGTGGAAGATAGCAGAGTACAATAAAGCAAGGGCTTTACCTAGATATCTGCAGCTACCCAATGTCAGCCCTATACTATCTGAATGTAGAGGTGAATGCTATATATATATTTACCTGAGCTGGAAAAAACAGCCTTACACCTGCAAAATGTTGAATTTCCTCTAACATGCTCTGGGAATCTTTACTAGAATGCAAAATGAATGTATAGTAATGTTGGATGCCTTATATACAGAGATCACACATTCTCTGTCTGACCGATTGGCTGAACACAGTTCTAGCCACTGTCCATTATGCCGGACTGGTAATATGTAGATTGCCATCTCTAACATAATGCGAACAACATCTGGTCGGAACTTTTCTCAACACCCCTTATGAAGATTAAAGGAATCTCCTGCAGCACAATGACATTATACCCACTATATATATATATATATATATATATATATATATATATATATATATATATATATATATATAGATAATGCAATGAGTGTACATTTCGTAGAGGTATACACTAATCGGCGCTGCACTGCAGAAACCTGGCCACCGTGTTGCTAAATAGATCTCGAGGATTCCGTGTCCTCTGTAGTGGTGTAAAAAACAAATATAGAAAATCGGTGATCTAAAGCGCTGTGGCTGGTTTGGAGTTAATATATTTTTTATATAACAATGTATTTGTGTGTCTTGCAAGGGAAGGTAAAATAATGTAGGGGCTAATGAAGCCAGATGAATACTTAATGTGTATATGTAGTGATGTTTTAATCACAGTAGTAACAATTCTGCTGGTATTGCACGTAGCTATGCACAGATATACTGGTGATTTTAGTATTGCGGTAGTGTCCAACCTGTTATTCACCAGTGTTCTCAAGTTCATCTTGTTGGGTATAGACAGGAGGAAAAAAAGTTCTGGTTATCGGGGTTGGGAGCGAGCCCCGGCCGGTGGCTCTGCTGCTACCTAACACCCGACGCGGTGGAGTGAGGTCAAAGGAGTCCACATATGAGTGACGTCACTGTAGTGTACATTCTGCAGGATGGCCGTCCCTAATTAGGTCAGGGCAGCAGGAGAGAGATAAGACATCTGTGTAGCTGACATGCCAGGAGTGAGGAGAAAGATAAGCAAGTGACATCACTCACTCACTCACTGAGTCCACTCGGCAGCAGGAGGGAGTATGGGGGAGGGGGTCCTGTAGCTGGTTATGTGCCGGGAGTCAGTCACCAGTCATTGAGTTGCAGAATGACAGATGGCTTACAGTTGCTCAGCCAATGGGAGCTGAGCAAGCCTAGTCACCTGACCAGGCAGGGGAGGGGGAGGCTGGTGTGACAGGAGCTAGAGCCGCCCTCCTGCTGATGACTCATCGTCACTAGAAGGAGCTGAGAGAGCAGCCTGGTGACGACAGTAATTAGGTATGAAGGAGTTTCTTACACTTCCTGGTGGGGGGTGGAGGGGGGAAAAGACAGAGAGGGAGGACAGACAGGTGATTGAAGTATATTACAGTGTTATATAACTTTGTAATGTGCTTCAATTCCTGGGAAAAAGTTTTTCATGGGAGTTGTCCTTTAAGTATTCATCTGGCTTCATTAGCCCCTACATTATTTTACCTTCCCTTGCAAGACACACAAATACATTGTTATATAAAAAATATATTAACTCCAAACCAGCCACAGCGCTTTAGATCACCGATTTTCTATATTTGTTTTTTACATTATACCCACTATTCCTTAAAGGGTTTTTCCGTAATCAAAACTTATTAAGTACCAAGTTGTTGAGGATCTGACCACTGTGATGCCCACCTGTTACTGAACAGTGGGTCCCTTGTTTCCCATGCCGTGTATATGGACCACTATTCCAAAGGCAGATTTTTCCAAGTACATTATTTGGCAGTCTCCAGCAATCCAGTAAGTGTATGAATGGAGCAGCAGTGTGCAATTGTGACTGCCATCTCAATTCAGCTGGGAAACATTGGGGCCCCTGTTGTTGTGATCAGTGGGACTCCCAGCGATTGGCCCCCCAGTGATCAGATACCCAGGACAGCTGATACGTTTCGATTTCTTTAAATCTTCATAGACCATTGAGTCAGGGCTCATGTTTACAACAACTGTGACATTTCTCATGAGGATTTCTTGTTTCATGTTGTCTGTGTTGAATGTTACGGTCTCTTATTGCCTGATTTATTGGCGTCTTGCATTGCCTTGTTTTTTACAGTACCGCTAGTGATAGTAAAGGCAGGGAGGAGTGTCCACTGTGTAATTGCCTCTTAAGTCAAATAGCCGTCAGCTATGTAAGGTGTATGGCCACGCCATTGTCCCTTAGTATTTACCGTCGGGTAGTAAACCCTTGTAATTGAGGATAATCTCACCTGCACACAGCCCCATATCACTTTTAGTGTACTATGTCATTATGCAGAATACTCGGGGAGAGCGTCCTTTTGTTGCGGAGAAGGATTAGCTTTATATTGAGGAGTTCTTATAGGCTTAGGTTTGCAACAGTAGTTGTCACTTTAAGAGGTTATCCAGCGTTACGAAAACATGGCCACTTTCTTCCAGAGACAGCCCCACTCTTGTCTCCAGCTTGGCTGCAGGTTTTGCTGCTCAGTTCCATTGAAGTGAATGAAGCTTAATTGCAAACTGCACCTGAACTGGAGACAAGAGTCGTGTTGTCTCTGAAAAAAAGGGACCATGTTTTTCTAGCTTTTAATAACCCCTTTAATATTGTTCCCAGCTCCGTCCACACTTGTGCCATGTCTGCAGGGCATCCCAGCAAGGATAATGGGACAGTCCCAGTGGTACCAGCGCTGACCCCGATGATCAGATTATGGAGGAATTACTATTTATATGATTCCCTAAAAGGTTTACACTAGCTCCAGGGAGGGAGACTAAATCTTCTGTGCCAGCACCTCTAATGGTCTCACACAAGAACGATGGATCAGCAGTGCTAATAACCCACCTCACCTATCCCCTTCTACCATGACGTCTGCTGTGGTGGGAGGATTATACAATGATATGGATGTTTTATATATCTGTCATCACTGGCAGAATTCAATCATAGAATTTCTGGGTTATTGGGAAGTCCTATAAAAGCATATAAACCTCACGTGTAAGGGTGGGGAATCTTCAGGAAGGCAGGAGGAGTTGTAAGTGGTCAGGATTGTGATACAGTGGGAAAAAAAACTATACTCCACCATTTAATCCTTGCCACATCCAGTGTAGGTGCTCTGGTCCTCTCTGCTCTGGTCTCGTGCTGTATACCACCAATGCCAGTGACTGACTGCAGCGGTGATGTGGGTATACAGACAGGGCATCACTGCAGAGAGGACTAGAGCAGCGGCACTGGATGGGGTCGTAAACAACTGAGAAGAGTTTCTACCACAATCCTTATTGCTGGTAACATTTATTCTTAATTCAGACAACCCCATGATGTTCTCTGCCCTGTGTTCTGATCTTATGAAGTTCCACATCATGCGGCATCTGGGCTGGTAGTAAATGCTGGATTATGGGAGAAGGTAAATGTTGGTGTGTATAGATTGTGTCCTGCGCAGGGCTCCTGGCCATCAGGACGCCTCAGCCCATGTATTGATGGGTGATGGATATGTACCATTACACTGTAGGGCAGCTTCTCCAGCTCTTTTGTAATAGTCATATGACACGGTTCAGGTGACACTAAGTAGACGGGGTAATGACACCTTTGGCGTTGTGGACAGTCGTGTTTTTACTCCTTGTTGTGTTCACCTCTGCCGTCCCTGGCAATTGTACACAAACGGTGAGGAGCGGCTACTATTACCACATCAACTCCATCCTCACACTCTGTCTGCAGTGTGTGTGTGTGTGTGTGTTTGTATATATATAATATATATATATATATTTATTACATATATATTGCTGGGAGAGTCACATCAAAATGCAGCACATACAGAATTTACCAAGAGTTTTGTGCTCCATCTAAAAGGTAAGTGATGCCTGTATTATATGTATGGAAGTCTCCTCTATCTTCTTGTAGATTTCTCGTTGTGTTGAAGATCTTGTACTTGTATTTGTTTTCCCTTATTATTCAAATTTTTATGCATTGAGAATATTGGTTATTGGAGTTAGTAAATACTGAGTATATATAACATGGGTATCTGTCTACACTTTGTATCTAAACTGTCTATGAATGGAAAGCGTAGTGGAGTTGTGTTAATCTTATATGGTGAAAAGGGGTTATTCAGAATTAGAAAAAAGATAGCTGTTTTGTTCCTGAAACAGCGCCACTGTGGTCCTCAGTTTGGGTGCGGTATTGCAGCTTAGCTCCTTTGATGTGAATGAAGCTACATTGTAATATCATACACAACCTGAAGACAGGTTAGGTTTTTTTTATAAATCCTGGATAACCTCATTATAAATCCACATATCCAGTATATATGCTGTGTATTTTACTCATGAGATTATTGTACAGTAAATCTACAGTATTTTCAGCTGTTGGGCATTAAGAAATCTCATCTGTACTCTACGATTATTTAGCCTCTCTCCTATTCTCCCCATACACTTGTCCATTCTGCTGACCATCAGTATGAAATGTATGGGGACCTGTAAATGGATGATATGTTTCTGGAAGATGTGACACAGCAGTAACACCGGTCGTATCTGCCAGTCACACCAGTGCAGAGTCTCACCAGTGCTGTGATGCTCCTGATATCTCCAGTGCTATGGCGCTCCTGATATCACTAGTGCACAGCTGTATCTGCAGATGCTTTAAGCTGGGGGCCACGTGCAGGAGCTCCGTCACTGGTTGGGGAACACTTTTTTTAGAGTAAGAAATCATGATCCTAAATAAATCTGTAAATCTTTTCCTTTGTAGCTGACAGTGGAGAAAAAGCAAGAAATGCAGCAGTATCGACAGAAGGCCATAGACCTGAATGAGAAGAGACTGAACAACAAGAAGAAATCCTTACTGAATCGAGTGCAGGAGATACTGGACACTGTTCAGGTAACAAAGGAGACCTATATTAATAGCTGTGTCCCAATCCAAGGACCTAACTCCTGTCGTATGTAATATGTACTGTCTCTCCGCTGCACACAATTGTAATGTGTATCACTGGCATCTGTAAGGGACCCATAGGGTCAATGGTTACCACTGCCATCATGATTGAGCTAAGCCTAGATGTATGTATGAGCAGAGGTTTCTTTGTATGTTCATCTGATCATTATAAGGTCACCATACCTCTTCACACAATGCATTCAGTGTCAGCAGATCCTGTTGAAATTGACTAGATATTGAGATTGACTAGACTAGATATCACCAATAGCAGCTGTAGGGGAATGTCTCCCCCTCCTGTACATCGCCAATAAATGTAACATCACCGACCTATGCTTTACCTGACTATGACTAGGGTAGACACTGACTCGGCTCCTTTGTTATAAATTGGTTCTTAACAGAAGGGGGGAGGAACTATACCCATTCATAAGCCCCTTCTCCTCATATGACTGACCAAGAAGCCAGCTCTGCTTAGTTGGCATAACATGCTGCAATGTTAAAGGGTTGTTTGATAGGTAACAAAAAAAGTTGCTGATCCCTAAACGCTCCACCAATATGTAGCCTCTGGTGTGAGGCTGTTTTATACACAGTGCAGTAGTGCCCACTGAAGCCAATGATTGACTGCAGAATGTATGGGACATCATTGCAGCAACATTAGAGTGCTGGCTGGGACGGTGCCATGTTTAGGGGTTTTATCATCATTGACTTGAATCCCCACATCTTTTCTTCATCCACATTGTGGTTTTCACTATTTTGACGTCTTTAATTGGCGTGAGTATAACTAATCATATTGGGAATTGACTTGGTAATTCCCAGTGTGACTAGTAAGTGGCGTACATCTCCTGAGGTAGACGCTGCACTCAAGTGAGCTTTGATAAATGGTCCAAAAATAACACAGTGAGCTCAGAATTCATCTGGTCGACTTCTCTAGAACAATTATCGCCACCAAACCCTTTTTCTTTTTAGCTCTCTAAAACTAAGCCATATTAAAGGGAAACTATCAGCAGGTAAGACTAATGTAATTTTGATTTGTCTAAACTGCTGATAGTTTCCCTTTAAAATCTACCCACAAAGTTCAGATCTTTTTGGTGCAGACAAACATTAAAGGAGTTATCCAGTGGTACAAAACCATGTACGTTTTCTTCCAGATACAGCACGACTCTTGTCTCTAGGTCAGGTGTGGTTTGCAATTAAGCTCCAACCACTTTAATGGAACCGAGTTACAAAACCTGCACTTAAACTGGAGGCTAGAGTGGTGCTGTCTCTGGGAGAAAGTGGCCATGTTTTTGTAGTGCTGGATAACCCCTTTAATAAAGAGGTAAAGAAAAGGAGGCAACCAGGATAATAAATGTTTACAGATGTGTTTCTATACACAGCATTGCTTTTATAGCATTCCTTTTTTGAAATAGGAATATTGTGACAACCGGGTGTTACCATTTTCTCTTGACAATCAGGTGCCCTCCTAGGGTGTGTTCACACTATGAAATCCTGCGGATTCTGACGCTTGACTCCTCGCCCATGCCATAGACTCCATATAATAACTAGGCTGTATATATATAGACAAAAAATATCTGTAACATTAACACTCACCCATTTCACTATGTGGGTCACAGCTGCTCGGGCAGATTCCGCTGTCTGCCCAAAGAATTGACAAGACTCTCCCCGCCAAATTGTCAAGTGCCTTCCCCCCCAAACAGTACAAATCTTATACATTTATGCTGATGGGTATTGACCCTATAATATGGAGGATATGAAGGACACCTACAATATTTATATATTAATGATTATATAATTATTATATATTTGCATATATAAATGATAGTGTACGTAATGTATTAGGCTACATGCACACGGAGCAAAAGTGGTGAAATTCCGAATCCCGCCAGCCTCCCTTTTATAATGACAGTCTATGGGAGGCTCGCGCGCCTCCTCTCTCTGCGCTGAAGAATGAACGTGTTCTTTAGCGCAGAGAGAGGCGACACAAGCCTCCCATACACTGTCATTATGACAGGGAGGCTGGCGGCATGGAATTCCGCCACTTTTGCTCTGTGTGCACGTAGCCCAATACCAGAGTAGTCATGTAGTAGTGAGGTCTGTTTTTTGTAATATTTTATTGCATTGTGCTTTAGTTGCTAGAGTGAACTGTTTACTGCCTTGTATGTATAACTATACCTCAGTTACCTGAAGATCCCTTGGGGAATCCATGTTGTTTGCTGTTTTTGTAAAGCACAACTACCCCTCTGTGGTTTATAAATGGCAACACCGTCTATAGTTTATCCATAAAGGAAGTTACTCACTTGTACTGAAGGTTTTATATTACCTTGTAGTTCTTGTCTATGCCATTGTTCCCTAATTTAGGCACAGGATCCCTACCCGTTTGACCGCTTCACAGCAAGTGCCATGACCTCTTACCTGACAGCCTTCTCTGAAGGGCCCCATGCACATTAGAGAGAGCCCTGGCTAATATGCTGATTTCTGTGGGGCTGACCAACTATCTTTTGTGTATGGGGGCCCCCTAACACCCCCCATGATATCTCAGTCTTGATTGATAGCTCTGTCTGTTTGGGTATAGGAAGAGATGTATTAATCAAGGCTGGTGGGTGAGGAGAAGCTGCTGGGGCCACCCTCATGACTTCATTAGATTCAGGCAGCAGAAAGTGATGACAGGTTCCTCATTAAAGGTGTTATCCAGCGAAAATATTTTTCTTTCAAATCAACTGATAGCAGAAAGTTATATAGATTTGTTATTTACTTCTATTATAAAATCTCAAGTCATTCCATACTTATCAGCTACTTTATGTCCTGCAGGAAACATGACACAGTGCTCTCTGCTGACACCTCTGGCCGAGACAGGAACTCTATGAATCCCCATCAAAACCTCTCCTACTCTGGACAGTTCCTGTCTCTGCCGCAGATGTCAGCAGAGAGCACTGTGTCAGACTGAAAATAAAACATTTCCTGCAGGACATACAGCAGATGAAAAGTATGGGAAGACTTGAGATTTTTTTTTTAATAGAAGTAAATGACAAATCTATATAACTTTCTGACACAACTTGATTTGAAAGAAAAACATTTTCACTGGACAACCCCTTTAAGTCTAGTATTGCCTTCTATTGAATACCAGTTTGAGGGAATTTCTCCTGTCAACATATTCTTTTAGGTTGGTTTACTCATTACTCCTTCCAGCTGGGATGGTGGCGGGTTATAGCAGTAAAAGTCTGTAGTTTTACTTTGTGCCCACTCCTGAGATTCTTACAAGGCACCATAACAGATATAAGAATTTGACTACAAAGGCATGACCACAACAGCCAGAATAGAGGGATGGGATCTACTAATGCCTTATTCAGGGGGAGACTCAGACTTTTTACTAATGCTTTCACTTTCTTAAAAGAAGCTTTGTCTATGGAAAGTCTGATTGTAGGCCAGATTAGTTCTGCACAGGCCGATACATCGCACCCCTACTGTAAGTGACAGCTCTTCCTGCTGTTCTAACGGAGAACTCCAGAGGGAAGCCCTGCGGGGGAAGCACTAAACATTAATGGAAAAAAAACTCAAAATAAAATATTTTAGTGATATAGAGTAGTTTGAAATGTGATCCTGATGATTTCTGCTCCAATGGCAAACTCTGCACTACTACACTCCCCGGCTCTGCTGTGTGTATCAGCATGTGTAAGCCAAAGCTGAATAGCAGCTCAGTGAAGCGTAGCCTTTTCAATGGCATATAAGACGCCATCTCTCCGGTGTATACTTCTGAATTGATTGACTTCATAATCACGTTGAAAGAATAGAGAGGAACCCGGGGCCTGACTCCTGTTTACTATGTATTGCCTGGTTACCGTCACATGGCTTGGGAATACACAGACCATAGACAAGCGTAAGGCAACAATAAACACTCATCTCTTTGAATGCCCCCTGCAGCCAAGTTACTATTCAGACTGTGCTTAATAGCCTGGCGTGCCTGCCTCAGACCTGCCTATACCCACAGCTCACAACCTGCATGGCTTCTCTATCAGTAGGTGTTATTTCTGCATTGTGCTTTTATAACCTTCATTGTTATTTAGAGCATTTTACAAACAATTCTTTCAGTAATTTTCTATAGTGCTTAGAGAATACAAACCTCTAGATGTCCACCTGTGGGGCTAATTACTATCTATCTATCTAATTATCTATCTATAATCTATCTATCATCTATCTATTTATCTATATCCTAATTATCTATCTATCTATCTATCTATCTCCTAATTATCTGTCTAAATAGCTATCTATCTATTATCTATCCATCCATCCATCCATCTATTGCAGCCAGTGTCTGGGGGGGGGGGGCTGTCCTTGGAATAAAACAATGTGTTTCTAATCTCATACAAACCCTCTGAATTAGGCACGTGGGTCCATTGAGGAGTGAAAATGCAAAGCCTTAAGAAAATGCATCAAGTGGCATGGGGATTTGTCACCATGTTGGCTGTCACAGATGAATTGGCTGAGGTTCTTAACTTTCCGTGTCCATCACTAGAAAGGCCACTCTGCATGAGGTTTAAGGCAAACCTCTCTTTAGGAGACCTCCTTTCTAGTGCCCTATTACACCAACAGATTATCTGAGACAAAGCCAGGAATGGACTATAAACAGAGAACAGGTAGTAAAGGAAAGACTGAGATTTCTCCTCTTTTCAAATACATTCCTGGCTTTAACTCCTCTGTCTTTTAAATCTGTCAGCTAATCTGTCAGTGTAATAGGGTCCTAAATGTAGACCTGCGGCCATGATCACAAAGCTGCTATTATCCATTGCAGGGGAAATGTAGTAAATGATATCTTGATAGTCCATCCTTAATTTTTCCCTAGAAACCCCCTTTAAGAATATTGGGGTGGTTCCTGTGTAGACTTGCTCTGTATGTATGATGTGCATTTTATAAATCAATTTATCATTTAAAAAAAAAATGTTCTCTAATTTTCGTTGTTGAACGCAGGTGAAGACCGTTTCAAGCCTTAAGTCCGATACAGAGAATGAAACCATACATCAGAGTTCACAAATGAAAAACCTGAACGGCTTTGCAATTCTTCCCGATGCGCTTAACTTTCCAGTGTTCTCTACTCAAAATGGACCGGCAAAGTTTGAGAAGTCAATGGAGGACCTGATTTCCAAAAAAGAGCTAAAACCCATAGAGAAAATCTCTTCTAAGGAATGTAAAGACTGTGCGCCTCCAATACAGAGCAAGAGCCCTCCTGCTAACAATGCAAAGGTTGTATCCATGGAGAGCACCGACTGCTCCGTTCCAGGAGGCTCACCGTGTGATCTGCCACCTACTGCCAAGGATGCTCCTGATCCATATGTAATGAGCTTACAAAACCTCTTGAAGAAATCCCGGGAGTATATTGAGCAAAGCAGAAGAAGCATGAAAGGCAGCTCAAAGGGGAGTTCTACAGAAAGTCATTCAGACAAGGAAAATGATACCATTAAAATCAGTGACTCCATAAAAGAAAAGACCAGACTGGCACACAGAAGTAGAAGCTCCAGCCCTCTACTGGTTGACAAGCCAACACTAAATAAGTCCAATACCTTATTACAAGCCGCCTTATCTCAGGGGCAGAACGCAGGTGCTCTGCCAATGTTCTCTAAAGTGGATGTACCTCTGAGACCGGAAGCGTCTTCCGGTGCTGAGTCCGATGAGGAACTTAGAGGTGCATTTTTGCTCGAGTATGAAAGTAACATGATAAAAAGCCTTACTGGTTCTTATGCCAAACTACCAAGTCCTGAGCCAAGTTTAAGCCCCAAAATGCACAGACGCAGACCCAGGCCCCTATCAGCAGGAAACATTGTAATAAACCACCCAGTAAATGCCTATGACCTAAGCCCCAAGGAAAAGGGTAAAATGATGGACCTGACGCATCCTGAAACAAATGAGAAAACGTCACTTTCTGAACTTGTGCCAAAAGAGGTGGACAGAGTCATCATATCTTCCATGAAAAGACATTCCTTCAGTGAAAGTATTGACCTCTCCTATCCGAGCAGACAGTCGAGGAGTAATCTTATCAATTCCAAGCTGGACCCTGACAATAGAGTCGTTCACTCAAGAACTGTCCCAGATGCCCCTTACACCCCAGTGTGCAAGGGAGTGCAATGCACAAGTCCGTGCTCTGCAGACACACCGGAGGGGAATGCCTTAGGCCAGCATGTAGACCTTCCAACCGTAACATCGGCAAATGGACACAAGCCATGTGGCCCTCTGGAGGTGATAAAGCGTCATTCTCCTGCAGAACTTAATAAATCTTATGATGTGGAAACCCCATCT
Source organism: Dendropsophus ebraccatus (assembly GCF_027789765.1). NCBI lineage: Eukaryota > Metazoa > Chordata > Amphibia > Anura > Hylidae > Dendropsophus > Dendropsophus ebraccatus. The sequence continues at coordinate 88,358,189 of NC_091462.1, forward strand.
CCCATCCTAATGCAAAGCCAGAGTACAAACCAAGCCTCAGACACCCCTAACTTGTCCTCCGGGAGGGGACAGCTAATCGAGAACAATCTGGACGTTCAGGTGAAGCGCCGCCTAGATCTGGATCTGGAAAGTACACAGTGTGAACACTCACCGGTGCCAAGTGAAGAAGAGAAGAGGTGGCTTCATGAGAGACAAAGCCGCAGTGGATCCCTCAATACACCCAAGAGTGAAATGTTACTGAATAGCACATTAGGTAGGCATCCAGTGTTGTCTTTACATGTATAGGTTCCTTCCCTAGTGTTAAGCTCATGTCACTGTGCCTCTTGATATATTGTCATCAATAGTGATATTTGTCACATGACCACGGTGGACATTCATAGCCTGTAGTGGTGGAATCCGATCTGTAGAGTTTCCACGATTTACCGCTTTGGTCACAGCTCCTCATTATGTACTGTTGTAGTCAGATAGTGACTGGGGATCAGCCATAGTGATGGTATGGGAACAAGCAAGAAGGTAAGTATCCTGATTTATAGTGGTTATCAGATAACCTAAAAAACACAAATATTCTGAAATACCATAAACAGTACCCATTCTCTGATCCCCCACAGACCCAGCAGAGACACATTAGCACCCCCCTAGTATTTATGTACAGGCTGCCAGAGATGACATGACATGACATACTGCAGCCATCACCACATGTATTTTCTTTTCCCTTCACTTCATAGACTTGACTTATAGAGCATCTTTCATTAAAGTGCACTAGCTTGTGACCCCGACACAGATCACAGCCTGATGTTTACCGCCATATTGTAGAGAAAGTTCTTAATCCTGCCTCTTGTGTTTTAGAGGAGAACCTGAAGAAGAAGATGTTTGCTTTTGAAGAAATGAGGAAAAAACTGGAAGAACAGCACGCTTATCAGCTGTCACTGCTGATCGCTGAACAAGAAAGGGAACAAGAGAGGCTGCAAAGGGTAATTCAATATCATAAGGAACGTCTGCAGAATAAAGCCGATCAGCACACTCCTCCGACATAGTGCTTGTAAATGGAGCACCCTAAGGCAGGATCATATATAGTCTGACAATAGAACTAACCTTTTAAAGAAAGTGTTGAAGTTGCTCTTCCACTTAATGTGTCACCCTGCTCTTATGGCTTCTTTCAGGACACATTGTCACATTGGAGAAGCCTTCACTAAAAGTGAATAATGTCTGCTGAGCAAAATCCTGTATTGGGCCTATAAGCCTTCATTACAGATTGAGATGGTGGTTCAGTTTCATTTAGTGTGATTGCAGTTTTCTCCGTCTCCTGTTACTTTATTCTTTTTGTGCATCTTGCAGGAGTTCGAAGAAGAAGGGAGAAGACTGCGGTTTAAGGATGTGGACCTGCCTGACTGGATCAATAGAAGTGAAAGCAGTCCATCTGAGAGTCATTTAGACAGTACTCACTCGGTCAGCACAGGTAAGCCCTGTCTTAGGTTTTATCATAGTTGGACATGCAGACATCCTGTCAAGCTTGTTTTGTTAGAAATCTTCAGCTTAAAGGGTTGTCAGAGATTTTTAGAAAATTTCTACACGCATAACCCTGAACAATTTAGAAGAAATTTTTTATAACTCCTAAATCCACCAACCTACTGGTGTCACTGGCCAGGTCTCATATGATGGCGGCTGGTACATTGATCATGTGATAGCCGCAGCACAATCATCATGTGAATGACGTACGTGTTTTCATTGTAGGAAATTTTCTAAAAATACTAGAAAACCCCCTGTGTAATGGGGGAATGCGGATCATTGTGTATTCTGCAATACACAAGGGGTGAGTGTGCATGGAAATTCCAAGTGCCGTGAAGAATCTTTAATTTCAGTGAATTATGGAATAAAGTATAAGCTATAATGTCAGTCCCTAAAATAAGCCATTGACTGTTTGGTCTATCTGCCTCTTGCATAATTGGCAACCCCTTGGCATGACTTGTTGATGTGTTTTGCTCCTCCCTGAGGTGATTTTTCCCTCTATTTTTACAGTCGGATCGCTTGTTGCTCCTTCGCAGCATAGTTATGGTTCCACAGTTGAGTCATCGTTCAGTCTTTGGGGATCGGCAGAGAGCAGAGCACCAAAAATATCAGCCTCAAGGCCCCTTAACAGACCAAAAACCAGATGGTCTCAAGTGAGTTGTTTACTGGAATCTTCTATGTAAACTTTTTCTCCATTGTTATCAAAACTCCCCGTCGAGCTATATCGGGAACGCCTTATTTGTTGGTAAAACTGACGTGTCAAACCCATGCAGTGTAAAGAAGTCTATATACAGTGTCTTACTTTGTTTTCCATTGGGAACACTTTCTTCTCATCCATTTGTTATATGCCATCTTGGAGCTTTTCCCCTAATGTAATTTTTGGGAACTGGTTGGCGCTTAAAGGGGTATTTACATCTAATTAAGTTATCCTCTGTCCACAAAATAGAGCTTAAAGGTGAGGATCTGACTGCTGGGACCCCCACCAGTCCTGAAAACATAACTTTCCCTTATAATGAATGGAGAACACCTTAGTGTGCGTCCATCACTTCTTTCTTAAAGATCTTAACTAACATCCTTATACTCATAGGGCTTGTCGAGGTAAATATTTTTAAAAATACATTAATTTAGAAAGTTTGCCTCCTCCTGGTATCTATATGTATATATAAAATCGGCCAAACCAGTGCTATTGGTGGGAACTGTCAACTGCCCTTATAAATTGTTTTTGCATAACTAACCCCTATGAAATATTCAAGACAGGGCCCTAGTTTTCTTTCTCATTGCTTCTTTTCTCCCCCTCTGCTTCTGGACACTGAGACTTCCTGAGCACTTGGTCAGGAGCCATCGGTGTACTCCGCACATGTGCCATAGCCTTCCGGCTGTCCGTACACTGTAGATCGCTGTTAAGGTATTAATATGTTTCTTTTCTCATTAAGGTTTACAGTCCACAAATGCAAAGAAAATTTAACAAAGTAACTGCACTGGCCAAAGGTTTCCTAACACGGAGATTAATGCAGACCGAGAAGCTGAAGCATCTAAAGCAGACGGTGAAAGTATGTACCATTTCACTCCACTGTGGTTTATTATCTGTGCTGCTATCCTATACTATGTAATTGTGTACTAAACTAAAGTGGCAACTGTGTAAACTAAAAACTCATTGGTTCTGCAGAAAGCCCTTCCTTTCCAGTGACATGACTTATTTTGTGGTTCTTTTTATATGTTAGGATACTGCAGAGTTTATCACCACATTTCATACTGAGGGTCAGCTAAGCAGAGGACTCGTGTCAGCCCAAGACGTTTCATTACAGGAAAGAGTCCTTGCTCAGGTAAGTAACAGTGACTGATTCAAGATTCCAGAGCACCTATTCATATCTATAGGGCTGTCGGGGGGGTGGGTTCCCTTTAACCCCTTTAAGTCTTTGTAGAGGAGTGGAGCATGTTCATTCTGCTTTGCAACCAAGGGCACAGACTGAGAGCCCCTTGTTCTTGACAATAGTAGAGATACTGTACCTAAGTTTAGACCCCCACTAAACTAGAATCCGGCTTCAAAGAGAAGCAAATTCAAGGCAGCTGCACCTTGAGTTACTGAGAACAGACCAGAACAAATACCGCACATAGAGGCTCTGTGGCACATTACTTGCCAAGCCGCTGTCTATGTGACAGAACCCTTATTTTTCCATACCTTGGTTTTGAGGTTTCTTTTAGTTTGATGTGCAGTGTGTATATGCATATTAACAAAAAACCTGTGCATTTTGTTTAAAGCTCCGGGCAGCTCTCTATGAAATCCATGATATCTTTTTTGCTATGGATGCTGCAGAACGAATGAACATTTTGGCTCATGACCGGGAACTGCGACGAGAGAAGATGCTTAGACAAATGGTAACTAAGTTATACTATGTTATTGAAACTGATTGTTGGTATTGCTTATTTCATTTACTAATTAAGGCTATGTTCAGACAACGTATATTTTCGTAAAACCACGGCCGTTACCAAAACATATGTTACCTTGCTGTCTATGGGATCCCGGACAGAGTGTATACACATAGTATGCGCACCGGCCAGGATCCCTAGCAGCGGCCGCAGAAAACCATGTCAGTGCACACTATGGAGCGAGGGGATCCGGCCGCCTGCTCCATCATGTGCAGTGGAGAGGTCTGATGCGGAAGCGCACGGATGTGCCCACATCTGCGGGGCTAAAGATCATCACTGCAGTACCGGCCGGGATGATCTTTTCAGTGACCGGCCATTCTGTGACCCAGACAGGTCACGGAACAGCCGGTCTCTTACATTGTGTGAACATAGCCTAATATGTATAACCAGGATTATTTCTCTAAATGTGTAAAAGGTGGTGCTGGTACATCCAGCAGGAGAATGTACACAAACGGGATTTTGCCTCTGTCAGCTGCCAACTCTGCATTTGCCGTCTGGATTTTATGGCCACCCCACTCATAATATACTGAATATTTCATAAGGTAGAATAACAGTGCAAGACCCATTATACACAGCCATAGAAAACAGTCTGTATACTATCTGCTATTGCAGGTCCGCAATTGTGGATAGTATAGGACCCATTCTTTTCTGTGGATTTAAGAAAACTTTTGACAAGTCAGAGAGATGTTAAAGTTTTAATTGGTGACAGTCTGGATGTCTCGACCCCCACCAAGCATTAGAAAAAGCATTTTACCACTCGCTGCAATCTCTGCATTTGCAGGAGTCGTGCTCTTATATAAGTATATGTGGCCCTCTTCTGCAACCAGACAGAGATCGAAGTGAGCCAGTGAGTGACACGCACAGCCGTACACTTCTTCCAGCTCGTTCTAATGACCGGAGGGGATGTAAACCCCCAGATCTGACCAATTAAAATGTTTTTGGGGGCAGGGACACTTTAAATATTGCTGTTCTGAAACAGGACCAACATGACCTAAGGGTGGTATTAGACTGTCAGACTGCCGTCCTGTGTGAGTGATGGGCACTCGTTTTACAAGCCTATTATAAGACTCGGCGGTTGTGCTGGCAAAATGACCTGAATAATCAGTGGATGATTTATGTGGCCAGAAACTTCCATCTTTGTTGGACACATGTCCCCTTTTACATGCGTAACACAGGAATGATTGTTTTTAGTCCTGTCAAAATGATGTGATCAGGTGATGAATAAGCATTTGCTTTTCTATTGGTTGATCTCTGGGCTGTATCACTGGGTGTAACAGTATATGTCCCATTTTGTATTGCTTTCTTATTAAAATAGACTTACAGTTGACTGGTTACTGTAATTATCTTATAATACATTATGTATTTTGCTGCTTGCTTATTGTTTTTTAATGATTAAACACCTTTTTTTTTCTTAGGAAAAAATAAAGAGCCCTCGGGATAGATTGACCTTGTCATCAGCAACTCAGAAGTCTCTGGACAGGAAAAAACTCACCAGGTAATTGCACACATACACACTACAAGCCAAGGGGTTGGCCTATGATCTACATTTATCACCTGTTACAAGAATTAGATGTATGTAGTTATCAATGAAGCCACCTGCCATAATACAAGATAAAGGTATGCTGACACATACTGACCCAGCATATGCCAAAAGGAGACTCTTTTGACATACACTTACTGCAGTAGGGTCTGTGGTCTTGTTTAGATGTATGCCAGAAGTTATGTCTGTGTACATGCCAAATGTGCAAAAAAATAATGGTGTGAACTGAGCCATACAAGTCTACTTATCTTCTTCCTCTACTGATCTATGCTGAGATGAGTAGTGCTCCTGCTGGCCTGCATTAAAGATATACGGAAGCAATAACTTGTTCCTGTTCAAACCAGTTTCCTTATGCTCCAATTGTCTGTATATTTTTGCAGGGCAGTAGAAATTGGAATGTCAAATAGGAAACCAATATCCAAACCCAAGGCCTTGGATCCCAGGTAAATGACAATCCTACACAATGGGAAGGGGGATCTATACATAGTATTAAAGCGACTCTGTACCCACAATCTGACCCCCACAAACCGCTTGTACCATCAGATAGCTGCTTTTAATCCAAGTTCTGTCCTGGGGTCCGCTCGGCAGGTGATGCAGTTATTGTCCTAAAAAGCAACTTTTAAACTGGCAGCCCCGTGCCCAGCGGTCGGGGCTTAGATTGCGTATGCATTAGGCTGGCACAACCTCTCTGTCCCTCCTCCCCGTCCTCCTCTATATTAGGAATGCTCCAGGCAGATTGTCTCCTATTCCTCACCTGTGTAAGGACAGCACATCGGCTGGATCGTTAAGACACCTGTGCAATGTTCAGACAGGAGGAAATGTTCCAGTGGCATTCCTAATGATGAAGAGGGTGGGGAGGAGGGACGGAGGGACGGAGGGGTGGTGCAAGGTTAGGGCACAGATACTCCCGTTTGGCACGGGGCTGCAAGTTTAAAACTTGTTTTTTTAGGGCATTAACTGCCGAATGGGCCCCAGGACAGATCTTGAATTTAAAGCAGCTATCCGAAGGTACAAGTGGTTTGGGGGGGTCAGATTGTGGGTACAGAGTCGCTTTAAGTTATGATATGTACTGCTTATAGGGGCATTGGTTAGGTTCAGCTTATAACGCTGTAATATAACTTGTACTAAGGATTTTTTTGTTTAATTTACCTTTTTAATGGATTCTGAAAGAAATTTAGAAAAAAGAAAGCTTTTGATATGTCTTGGAGAACAAGTTGAGAGAAGTCTGTGCATCTTTTCCCGGCCATGTTACATGACCAAGACAGACTCTTAATGTAAGCCTATAGGACTGTCTGTCTCATCCAGGGACAGAAGCACATGGTCACACGCTTCTCTCTCTGCTTGCTCTAGTGATTGGTTGGGGGAGTGTTCAGACCACAGACAATCACTAAAACAAGCGGCGACTGACTGATTAAAAACTTTTGAAATGAAAAGGTTTTTTTTTTTGTTGTTTTTTTTTTTTTTTTTTTTATAATTCCAGGCACGCTTGAAAATGAAAAGCATCTTTATTTTTTTTATATGTGCTTCTTACAGAATCCTTCAGCCAAACCAAGGACAAAATGCTCCTATCAATAAACTGCTCTCCAGACAAGGGTAAGCTTAACTCCAGTGTAGTGAAATGTCTTTACATTGATTTGTCATCTCAGAGAGGGTCCATGTTCTGCAGCTGGTGAATGTTCTTTTCTGCCTGTGGTATTCAGCAACATTGTAACATGCCTACATCCCACTCAACTATGTGTCAGCAGTCTTATCTAGTCTGGCCAGTACAGAGAGTCACGTCTCAATGTGTCTTTCAGTAACATGACTGCCTTCTCTTTGACCTGGACTGTGTTCCTGTGTTTAGACTCTTTGGAAAAAAAAAAAAAAAAAAAAAAAGTCTAAACACAGGACATGTTATGCTTTCTATGATAACTAAAAAAAAATAAAATAAAAAATAATGAATGTAAATTGTGAACTTTCTTCATTTCACTTCTACTGTGTGCAAAAGTTAGAGCAACAGTGACACTTTAAAGTTAAACATACGTATATGTTTTTTTATGTATACATCATTTTTAGAGATGAGTGAACCTCCAGCTCTAAGGTTGTCTGGAAAACATGGATACAGCCAGTGACTATATCCATGTTTTCCACATAGCCTTTGGGCTTTATCCAACTTCAGCAGCCACCGCTAATCAAATGCCGAACGATCGGGTTTGGATGGACTTGAGCATGCTCCAGGTTCTCTCATCTCTAATCATTTTACATTGACTGGCATCTGTAGGAAGCGACACGGGCCTCTCTGCTCCTACCATTGTTTGTGTCGGAAACTGCTGGGCTGTTCACAACATTGGTAGCAGCAGAGAGGCCTGTGTTGCCCCTTACTGCTGACACTTAATGTAAAGTGATGAAGATAGATAGATACATATATTTTAATGTAATATAACTTAATTGAAGCAAGTATAAAAAAAAAAAAAAAAAATCTTTGGTGTACCCCTTAAAGTCACCGATATGTCTATAAGGGCAATACCACTGACTGTATAGGTGAGAAGCTATGTTACATCACTACCAGTATTACAGTATTTTTTAACATTTGTCTTTTCTTCATTCTCAGGAGTTTCTGCAAAAAGAACCCCAAGAAAGAGGCCAAGTGTTGTGACAATCTGCGCAGACAGCATTCTTTGGGATGAAGGATTAGGAAGTGCTCATTCTGCTACTGTCCTATTATATCTTGCTATCTGTTGGATTTGGACCAGCACAGACACAGAACCCTGCATGCTCCACTCCATTTGCACACTGATGTTGATCACCTTTTGCTTTTGTTCTGCATGCTAGACAGTGCTAGCCGTACAATCTTTTCTAAAGATTTGCACATTTTTACACAATTAAGTGCTATGCTATATGATCTTGAAAAGTTAGAAACTGGTAAGTGTTTTGCTGACTAGAGCTGGACTTCATTTGGTGAAGGGAGTCGTCCTTCCATTTACATGCATTCTCTCAGTTCTTGCATGAACCATGAAAGCTGGAAAAAAAATGTTATACATTTTGCTTATAGTGGTGCATTACAATGCGAAGATATAGGTATATAGTCGTATGCTTGTTGCATTTATAGCAGTTGTGGTGAAAATGTAGAAATGTTCATTATTCAGGAGCACCTTTAAGAGTGGAATACCATTGGGTTAAATTCAGGAGGAAGCCCTTAACCTAGATAGAGAGATATGAGAGTACCATGGAAAACACACATGCCTACCGTATATAACATGGAAACTGACTCCTGTCTCTGGTTTGGCTCGGTCATTGAGTCTAGAGGGGGTCTCATTCATTGACTTAATTGAAAGAATGTCAGTCATTCAGTGAGACCACCTTCCAGAGATTTGAAACTGTACCCTATATAGCATTCTGCTCAGATCCCCTGCTCTGTAATATGTAGTATATAAATAGAGCAGCATTATAGATCCAACCTAAAGGGTACAGCGCCCCCCCTCCTTTTTTTTTTTTTTTGTTAAAGGGCAACTCTGAGGAAAATGTTTTTCTTTCAAATCAACTGGTGTCAGAAAGTTATATAAATTTGTAATTTACCTCTATTTAAATTCTCAAGTCTTCCACTACTTAGCAGATGCTGTATGTCCTGCAGAAAGTGGCGTATTCTTTCCAGTTTGAGGGTATATGTACACGGAGTAATTCTGTCTGAAAACTCCATGCGGAATCCGCCACTCGTCCCTGCGCTTCCCTCTCCATGTATATCCTTGCAGTTAGCTCAAGTCTACAATGGACTGGATGTAGGAGAATGAGGGAGATAGATCAAGCTGTCTTTTGGTCTTGTTCTTTGTTGCCTACAACAACCAATCACAGCTCAGCTGGTAAAATGAATGCTGAGCTGTGATTGGTTGCTTTGCTCACCAATAAACATTCTTTCTACAAGACAGCTTCTTACATTCCCCCAATGTTTATCAGCGGTATGTCCATCTCTTCTTTGTGCCGTTTACCTAGTTACAGTATAATTTTACATTTTGTTCATATTTCTGCTCCTTGTTTGATGTTTATTACTATTACTTATCCGGATAGTAAAAATGTAGTGCAATTTTCCAGACCAAATAAGATGTTCGTTTCATAGTTATAAGGTGAACGTACATACTTTAACCTCCCCTTACACACTCGATTTCACATGGCTCCACTAAATATGACTAAGTACTGTTTGTATACAGGCTATCACTACTCCCAGAAGTGCAGCGTACACATACTGGGCTGGTTTACTTCAATGGCGTTGCACAATTGGCAACAATTTTCCTTTCCTGTTCTATATGAGACTAATGTTCCTAGTACATTGAGGCCTAAGAACACAGGACTGTCCTCTTCGTGCAATGCTGTCTACTGTGAATGTGACTATAGCCGACTTACATGTCTACTTTATATACTCACCTTTTCTATGAACATTTGTACAATTTTGGTTATATTTCAGAGGATCTTTTATCTCTAAATGGACAGACCCAACTTCAAGCTCCCTATGGCCTTTTTATTTCTTTCCAAGTGCCAGAACATTTTTATGTACATTGTATTTATTTATACATATTTAATTTACAGTTGCATGCAGATTGCTTTCTTTTATAAAGTGTATTTATTTTTGTACATTATTTTGTATGGTTTTTGTTCTTGCTTTGCTTGTTTTCTTATGAGTAATAAAGGTTTTTGTCAATTTAAACATTCCGTGTGGCTTTTAATTTTTTTTAAGGGCAGTATGGGGGCACAATAACAATCACTGGATTGTTTATACAGCCCTTTTTGACCAGTCTATACTAATCAGCTGATAAATGAGCTAAATAAGCCATATCCTCCTATTTGGCAGATAGTTGCCTCATGTAATATGGATGCATGGAGTGGATGCAGTGGATTTTCCTTCTGGATTTGTGGGCACAATATTTCCACCTATTGGATTCTGAAAAATGTCTATTCATTCAGTAAATTTGATGAGATTTGTTAACATTTTATTAGTTTGTCTGCAAAATCCAGGTGGTAGATCCTCAGCTTATCTGCCCTGTGTTAAAGCGGCACTATCAGCAGGTTCAGCCATATGAACCTGCTGATATGCTGCAGTTTATCATTACCTGATAAGCGCAGGGCTGATACTGAATCTTTTCTTCTGCCCCGCATTCGAACGATAGCTCCTAATTGCCCCTATGCTAATGAGGGGTTTAGGAGCATTTGGAGCATCACCCTACGTGCCGTGCACCAGCGTGGCCCCCCCAGTCCGCCCCCTCCATTGCTGCTCACTATGCTTACATGAATATGCATAGTGGGCGGTACAGAGCAACCCCTCAGCCTGCCCCCGGGCAACACCCTCCCGTGCTGCCTAGCCCGCCCCCTCCCGTGCTGCTCAGGAGCCCAGGAAAGTATGCTGCACAGTATGCAGGAGTGTGATCGGTGCTGGGAGCCTGGGCTGACGTGGATGGTAAAGCTCAGCCCAGGCTCCCAGCGCCGATCACACTCCTGCTATTTGCATACTGTGGCTTACCCTTTGTTAAAAGGCTGTTGGGCAAGATAGCTGACAGTCACATAAAGTGTATGACCAGCTTTGGTAATGTTAAGGACACTACTAAAAGTTACAGCTTAATCCATTTCCATTACTCATTGATAACAGAATTCAGGTTCAATAGATCCCGATTACTCTTACCGTGTGGCTTCAAGGAAAGAGCCCTTTATTATTTGTATACCATATTGCTGCCCACCACGTGCCTGTCACACTACATCAACCCCTTCACATATTAAGCTATTGTAGAGGTTGGGAGTTCATGTCTCAACTTGCTGAAGTAAATGAACAGGAGTGCGCTCACTGGAGAGGAACGGCAATGGTGGTGGCATGAACGAGTTACTATACAGCAATATGGTAGATGGCCAGAGAACCCATCCTTGTATAATCATGTTTTGGTTCACTGGATTTTTCAAGGACTGTAATTTTATTCTAAATATTTAAAGGAACCTGCACGTCTGTGCATTACACGGAAGAGCCTTTAAGTTCTGGAGAAATGAACGTTAGCTGGCACGTATCCTGGGGAATGACCGTAAGAACTGTGTCAGCTGCTTATCACATTTACCGTGCAAAGAGTTGTCTAAAGTGGATATAAAGCGTTCTTGTCATTAATAAAAACTTTTCAGATACATGAGACATGTAAAAAGTTTTTATTGACCAGGGTCTAAGCCAGTGTTTCTCAACTCCAGTCCTCAAGACCCACCAGCAGGTCATGTTGTGAGGATATCCCATACAACGAACAGCTGTGGCAGTTACTGGTGCACTGACTATAATTATATCACCTGTGAAATCCTCAAAACATGACCTGTTGGTGGGTCTTGAGGACTGGAGTTGAGAACCACTGGTCTAAGCGATCAGAGTGGAGAGACGACTGCACTGCCATGCGCTCGTCTTCCCGCTCCCTGTAATGAGACCTAGACTGAACCCATATTCTGACATTGGGAGCCTGTGTAGGTCACAAAAGAGGGCCCTATTACACCAAACTATTACCGGCTGATAATTATTTGCTGTAATAACGGCTGTTTAAAGATCACAATGAGCCGACATGCGCAATGTCGGCTGATCGTGGTCCTTTAACAGGTTCAAAAATAACAATCATAATAGCTATGGTCTACTGCTCCATGTAATCTTCAGTGGGTCAATGGGCCACCCAGATGATCATGGTCCAGGCAGCCCCTCCCGAAGCTACATACACCACCCCAACCCTCCACACACAGACACACTCTGTGCAAGAAGAGAGCACTGATCTGACAGGTCGGCTCTCGCTTCCTCCTCTAACTGTGTAAGGGTGGGTTCATACTGAGGAATTTTTGCGGATAATATCTGCAGAATTCCGTCGTCTGTCCGCACGCACGGCCGCGCCTTTCCGCCGGCTCCATAGACACCATTCTATGGGCCGGCGTATTCCGCTATCCGCCGAAAGAAGTGACATGTCACTTCTTTCGGCAGATAGCGCAATACGCCGGCCCATAGAATGGTGTCTATGGAGCCGGCGGAAAGGTGCGCGGCCAGCCGAAGGAATTCCACGGATATTATCCGCGAGAATTCCTCAATATGAACCCACCCTAATACGACCCTAATGCAGATGCAATGAGGGCGGACTTCTCCCAGCTTGTTGATCATTTAAGATCACACTATTGCACCAAGCTAGCACTGCACTATACCATCTGTTGCCACCCCTTGTGGTCACCAAACTGTATATTATAATGAGTTATCAACAGAGAAAGTTGCGAAAAAAAACAGGAATGTTCCGTATGATGCACAGCTATTTGCCATGTTCAATGTGCTGTCCCTAGTACTGAACTTAAAGCTGAAGGAATAATGAACAACAAAAATGTAGTATTTTCTGCGTTAATAACTTTAGAACCACAAGAGATATTGCAAATTGTGATTATCCAATATGGCAGCTTACTGATCAGAATTCTACGTGTGAACATAGCCTGAATAGCAATCACCTCCCAATGCCAGTGGTATATTATTGCCTCACATGGCCGTCATAGTATAGTCAAGTATAGGAGATAGTCTTTCTGATAGTAAAGCCTGCACTGTATCAGGGTCACACTGTAGTAGTGATGGTTGTAGATTGCACAATGCTTTAGTTGTCATTACATTTAGCCATGCTGACACTCATTGCAAGCTATAAATGTTTCCATATAGATTAATAGTTCTGTGTTTCTTCACTGACTAACACTCTATCCTGTCCATATGCATCCTGAGAGTCACTGATACTGATAGGCCTTTAGGTCCAAAATAACAGGGATTCTGCTATGTGAAATTCCTATTTACACTGGTGCTAAAACAACTAATGAACAGTCAGAAAAGATTCTGTGATGATGTCAGAGGCTGTAGAGGCTGCTGGTGATGTCATAATACCAACTGCTCAGGAGGGTAATAATGTTACCTATTGTGATATCATCAGTTTGTGGCCATAAATCTTAGCTCTCTCCCTGACAGCAGATTCAGTCTTCTCTGGATTTTCTAGGATCTGATAATGACACGCTTTTCAACTGGGAAGCCAACTTTGTCAGCCAAAATGGTTCAGGCACCAAACTCTGCTCCAGCACCGAGCCGCACACTGAAGCGGGGATACACAATGGTCACTGAGGCCATAGAAGTAGGGCCATGCCAATTCCCATCTGACATTGAGATGGCTGATGTCTCGAAAAAAATCAAGTTCAGCCCTGCTCAGTCATCAGTGATGGAGGTGGAGGCACAACAATTTCCTGATGACATATAGATGATGGATGCCAGCGAACAGTAGGAGTCGTAGTCTAGGCCTATAACATCTGCCTACAAAATCATCACTGACCATCTATTTCCATCAATAACATGTATTTCCATCACTAACATCTATAACCATTAATTCCAACTATTACCATCTATTTCCATCAATAACATCTATTACTGTTAATACCATCTATTACCACCAAATACCAAATAACATTTATTACCATCTATTACTACCAAATACCATCAATAACATCTATTACTATTAATTCCATCTATTACCACCAAATAACATCTATTACCATCTATTACCACCAAATACCATCAATAACATCTATTACTATTTATACCATCTATTACCACCAAATACCAAATAACATCTATTACCATCAATAACATATATTACCACAAAATACCATCAATACCATCTATTACTATCAATGAAGTCTATTACCGTGCAGCAGAGTGGACACCCGCACTGCAGAGCTGAGCCAGCCAGCCGTGTAGCAGAGCCGACACCCGCACTACGTACGTAAAGGGACGGTACCCACATTGCTCTTAAAGGGACGGTACCCAAGTCGCTCTTAAAGGGAGGGTATTATGGGTTAAAGTTTCTCTTAAAGGGAATTCACTGTTAAAGGGGCTTTTTAAAGTGCTTTTTAAAGCACTATGTATTTCCCTGGAAATGCAAATCTAGTTTCATAATAAAATCTATTTTATACCATATTTAATGGCTTTTTTTTCCCTTAGAGGGATTTTTACCTAAGCATGGTGTACAAGAGCTGCATATACCGGTGCAAGGCTTACTACCTATTACCTACTACCTGCGGGAAGCTATACTGATGTTACTATGCTGGTGGCACAGTGACCTCTGTCTCTCCTTACCATGCATGCTTGCTGCAGTTATAGTTACACCATAGAGGAGATTTCTCAAGCAGTCTTACAGTAAGATTTTACTTTGTTGCCCATAGCAACCAATCACAGCTCAGCTTTCAAATATTAATGAGCCCTGATAAAATGAAAGCTGAGCTGTGATTGGCTGCTATAGGCAATATATAGCAATTTTACTGTAAGACTGCATAATAAGTATATCTATACAAGTGTATCTCAATACATTAGAATATCATTAAAACATTTTTTTTTTTAGTAATTCAATTCAAAAAGTGAAACCCCTATATAATATAGTCATTACAAAGAGAGTGAATCTTTTCTAGTGTTTTTTTTCTGTTAATGTTGGGGACTATGGCTTATAGCCAAGGAAAACACAGAATTCATTATCAGAAAAATAAAATATTTAACCCAAAAGACCTGCAAAGGCTTTCTTAGCGTTTAAAAAGGTCCCTTAAGGCCCTATAACGCCAAGAGATTATCGGCCATATTTGGCCCAATATCAGCTGTTACCGCCAATAATCGCTTGGTGTGATAGTTAGTGTTAAAAGGCCACGATCATCTGGCACGCGACTGAGAATCAATTAAGCATTGGTTCTCAGTCACACTATGTCCGCAACGGCTAGAAATAATCGACCAGTAATTATTTCTACAGCCGTTCTTCAATACTCTGTGTGAACAATGACTGTTGTTTCAATTGATTTCAATGATATTCATTTTTTTATGACAAGAATGGCCGTTCTTGTCATAAAAATACATCATAGACCGATTTTTCTGCTAGATTTTTAAAGCCAAAGCCAGGAACAGACGATAAACAGAGAACAGGTCATAAAGGAAAGACTGAGATTTCTCCTCTTTTCAAATCAATTCCTTTAGCTTCAGAAATCTGTCAGATAAGTCTGGTTCAGTAGGCGACACACTCACGGGGAAATCTCCACAGAAGAATGAAAGCAGCGTCAACTCATCGGTACGTGAAAAAATGGTTGCTTTTATTCCGGATAAGGTGCAGACATAAATACAAAGCATTGCAATAAAATCAGAGCTACGACCGTTTCGCGCTCTAGCGCATCATCTGGCTCACCGGTGAGTTGCCGCTGCTTTCATTCTTCTGTGGAGATTTATTCTGTGACTTGACGCTAAGCACCACCAGACAGTGGAGGATCTCCAGAGGTCCCGTGCTGGGACTGTAGACACTGGCTATATGGTACAGAATGCCCATGGACAGTTTCTTTATCGTTGCTACAGTCATGGAGAACACTGCTGATTTGATAGATGTCCAGAAGGCAGTCACTGACACACTCCACTAGGAGGGTAAGCCCCAAAAGGTCATTGCTAAAGAAGCCGGCTGTTCATAAAGTTCCTTTGGCTGACTATTCCCCTAGTGTCCATTGCAACTTGCTTGCCTTACTTGTATAAGGTATATACTAAACAGATGTTCCTCTTCATGGATGTTATTGGGGGAAAGGGGAAAAAGTATGTATCTTTGTTTTTCAAAAAGTTTAATAAAAAAGATGTGGTTAAAAAAAAAATGATGGAATTATTATCGGATTGTCTGAACATATATCCTATACCTAGAGATAGGACGAATCAGTGGATTTGCTTCAATATGTCAGCGTGGCTATGGAAAGGTGACTGAGGACATGGAGATTGGTGGACACACTGATATAGAGATGTAAAAAGAAATGTAAATCACAGCAGCTCAACCAACAGTTGTGGAGGACACAGAGGTTGTCACCAGGCAATTTGCAGGTGACGTGGAGATGGGTGACACTAACAAATAATAAAAGGAAGACATCACCTCAGCCTTGATTAAAGGGGGTTATCCAGTGCTACAAAAACATGGCCACTTTCTTTCAGACAACATGACTCTTGTCTCCAGTTCAGGTGAGATTTAAAATTACTCTCCATTCACTTTAATGGCACTGAGCAGCAAAACCCCAACCAAGCTGAAGACAAGAGTTGTGTTGTCTCTGGAAGAAAGTGGCCATGTTTTTGTAGCGCTGGATAACCCCTTTAAACTATACATCAATCTGCTCAGCTCCTGCTAAAGAGCCTCAAGATTAGACTGCTTTTTCAATGTGACAGGTTCCCTCATAGGCTGGGTTCACACTACGTATATTTCAGTCAGTATTGTGGTCCTCATATTGCAACCAAAACCAGGAGTGGATTAAAAACACAGAAAGGATCTGTTCACACAATGTTGAAATTGAGTGGATGGCCACCATATAACAGTAAATAACGGCCATTATTTCAATACAACAGCCATTGTTTTAAAATAACAGCAAATATTTGCCATTAAATGGCGGCCATCCACTCAATTACAACATTGTGTGAACAGATCCTTTCTGTGTTTTTAATCCACTCCTGGTTTTGGTTGCAATATGAGGACCACAATACTGACTGAAATATACGTAGTGTGAACCCAGCCATAAAGTGTATCTGTCATTATGTAGGTATTCCCAATCAGCCTTCAACCTCTCTTGCTGCTAGAAAACTGGGTATCTATGACCATAACCATGGCGGGGAGTTTCATGCAAAAGGCCTATTAAACCAGAATAGGGCTCATGCACAGAACCCGATGGGGTCATCTCCATGGTTACCCAATCTTCTGGCATAATGACAGGTATACCTTAAACTTATAGTGCAGAAGAATCTACATATATTACTAGATTATGAGAAACTGCAATGAGATTGATGTGGTATATTATCCCAATGGGCACCCACCATAAAGTAGACTTTCACTTAGCCAAATACAGACATGCAGCACTGTGATTGGCCCAGACGTAGTTTCTCATGGTTGAACAAATGTGGTGTGCTCCTGAGTAAAATGTAAAATGCAGGGTAAATATGAGTGCTATGTTAAGAAATATGTAGGCTGTATCTGCAAATATCTCAGATATCGAGCCCCAGGACATCTGAACGCCATGAATACTCCCAGAAACAGAAGTTAATAGCACTGCCGTCAGCTCTATATTCAGCACCATGGACAGCTCTTCTGAGCACAGAGCTGAAGGTGCTGCATGCAATGGTTATGGACTTTTAAACCACAAGAGATTTGGCAATTGATTTCCGAGACAATTCTGTTCTTTGATATGCTACATGGCCAGCTTAAAACAAAAACTTGCCCTTTATTAAATATGGCAGCTTTAAGATGGTGGCCATGATCTGGACAAAGCCTAAAATATAGACCACCCTCACCCAGTATTATGGGGGTAAGTTACAGCAAAAGCACTTTGGCTACTTACAATGGACAGTAGGATGCTACCTACTTGGAAAATATAACACAGACCCAGAAAAAATAGTGCTAGATTGGCACTTGCTTACTGTGCCTACTATCAGCTTAATAATTGTGCATGAGGGGATGCACAGACATTGTTAGCGATGTCTGTGCAGCCCTAGCTTTTTACATAGAAAATAATAAAGTTTATACTTACCCATTTTCCCTGCAGCCGCCTCTGACACTTCTGGTCCCATCTATTATTATTTATTTAATTTATTTAATCAAATTTCAGAGATTTTACAAAAAATAGCTCCTGTCGAGCCAAACAGTTCAACAGAACAATAAAAATCTGCAATGCATTATGCCAAACCTAGACATCCCAACTTGGATACACGCTGGCTACACTTTCCCGGCCCCATCTCTTCAGTGACAGGCTGCTCCGCCAATCACTGACCGAGACAGGACTGTCACTGAAGAGATAAGGGCCAGAAGTGTCAGTGGTGGCTGTGGGGAGCAGAGAATGCAGGGAAAAGGCAGCAGGACACCTAGGGGAGCCTGGATAGGTAAGTATGAAATTTGTTTCTTTTTGCTCTTGAGCTAGTGTTGCTGTTACACACATGTACATTGTTTTAATTTTGTTTGTTTTTTTGTTTTGTATTTTGTTCCTTTTTCTCTTCTATTTGTTATTTTTTTTTCCTCATTTAATGCTGGAGGTTAATGTTTTCACTCCAGGTTTTTTTTTAATGTTGGTGATCTTCTAATGGGTTATTGTGAACGTGTGTGCAACTAGTATATAAGAAAGTTTGGTATTTGTATGTTGTTTGTATGTTGTGATCAAGGCCACAATATGGCCAAAACGTGTCTAGCATTTTTTTAGCATTGGAAATGATGCAATTTATGTACAATGATTTTATGGACTCTGTGAAATAAAGCCTTGGAATTTTTTACTGGGACTTGCTGGATTTTGTTTGCTTGATTTTACTTTCTAATGCCCAACAGTCTGTGGGCGTGAATCCTCTGCAATTCCGAGAATCAGACCTTGAGAGACACGTGAGTGCTTGTGCACATTTGCATTGTGTATCGTTTTACCTAAGTTTTTATACAAACGTAATTATCAGCCATCGATGCACATCACTATTACACACAGCGATGTGTGGAGGGGCCGATGATTGTTAAACTTACTAAAAGACAACGATCAGCCAATGACCAGCTTTTCGGTTGCTGTAGTCTTTAGTACACGGAATATCTGTCCAAATCAACACAATTCAGCAGATAATCACTCTGTGTAATAGGGCCCATACATTAAAATGTTTTAACATGTAATTCTAAAAGAATATTGTGGATTCTAATATGTACCACAGTCAGGGCCATATCTACATCTGGTGCTGCCTTAAGCACTCGGACTATAAGCAGACCCTATTAGAATTAAGCTGTGACCACAGTCAGTGCCAGCCCCTGCTCCTTGGAGGGTGAGCTAAATTAAGTGTGTGCGCTTAGTCACTTAATATAAGGATGCACAAAATGATACCTGAAAGAAGGCTTTAATGTAAAATCCAGAGAAAATAACACAGTGCTGTAATTTCTGTCATATACCACTAATGGAATGACACAAGTGCATGGTACTGCTCTACACATGACAATACCCAGATACAGACATCAATGCCCATCACATAAGACACCTGGATAAAAACAAACAGAAGGTTATACAACCCGTCACAGTTCAAGTTAGTAAAGTGAGGCCCCATTCACACCTTGTTTGTGCTCCATGTCCCAGTATACACCAGGATACCAACAAAAACATATGCTGACGTATACTGCCGCCTTCTCCTGGCAGATCAGTTGAGTTGAATAGACTGAATATAGTCTATAGCATCCAATAGATAGATAGTACATAGTAACATACTATGTTAGTGATTTTAGTGGAATCCTGCAGATACGCCTTTAGGCTATGTTCACACTACATATATTTCAGTCAGTATTGTGGTCATATTGCAACTAAAACCAGGAGTGGATTAAAAACACAGAAAGGATCTGTTCACACAATGGTGAAATTGAGTGGATGGCTGCCATATAACAGTAAATAACGGCCATTATTTCAATACAACAGCCGTTGTTTTAAAATAACAGCAAATATTTGCCATTAAATGGCGGCCATCCACTCAATTTCAACATTGTGTGAAAAGATCCTTTCTGTTTTTAAAGGGGTTGTCCGGCGATAAAAAATTATTCACAGAATAACACACATTACAAAGTTATACAACTTTGTAATGTATGTTATGTCTGTGAATGGCCCCCTTCCCCGTGTTTCCCCCCACCCACGCTAGACCCGGAAGTGTGGTGCATTATACTCACCGCATATCGTGTCGTCCACGGTCTCCGATCGTCAGCAGTGACGTCTTCTTCGGGAGCTTGGCGGATCTTCCCGAGTGCCGGCCGCCCTCTGCAGCGTCATCCGAAGCTCAGCCGCGATTGGCTGAGCATAACTGTGCTCAGCCAATCGCGGCTGAGCGGCTGATGACGCGGCCACGTCATCAGCTGCTCAGCCGCGATTGGCTGAGCACAGTTATGCTCAGCCAATCGCGGCTGAGCTTCGGATGACGCTGCAGAGGGCGGCCGGCACTCGGGAAGATCCGCTGGCCTCCCGAAGAAGACGTCACTGCTGACGATCGGAGACCGTGGTCGGCACGCGACAGGTAATGTATAGCGCACCACACTTCCGGGTACACGGGTGGGGGTGGTGGGACACGGGGAAGGGGGCCATTCACAGACATAACATACATTACAAAGTTGTATAACTTTGTAATGTGTGTTATTCTGTGAATAATTTTTTATCGCCGGACAACCCCTTTAATCCACTCCTGGTTTTGGTTGCAATATGAGGATCACAAGACTGACTGAAATATACGTAGTGTGAACCCAGCCTTATAGTCAATGAGAACACTGAGATGAGCGCGCATCGGGTCACCCATCTCATTCCAGTCATTGGTTCTGGTCACAAGTCCATACGTGGGATGTTACTCGCTTTTTCCAGTGTGGGATTAGGTTTCTCCTTTTTTTAGGTATCTCCTTTCTTAATGATCGTGACGTCCAGAAATTCTATTTTTTTCCTTCCTGAATTTCTATGTAAACATCATGTTCATATCATTTTACTCGTTCAGAACTTGATCCAAAACCTTTGCCATGTTTCAAGGACATGTTAATTTCTTTTTTCTAAAGTAACAGGGACGATTTAACATTTCACCATCATAGCTCTGAGTTAATAAGACGTAAACTATCAGACATTCACTAAAATAAAACTCTTTAGCAGGGCCCCCACCCACCACCACCACCTTTGGCACCCCAGCTGATGGCAGTTGTGGTTGTGTAACAACTGGAGAGTCACAGGTGGGGAGACACTGCTGTACAGGAATAAAGTTTAAGGCACCAGAGAGATACACAAAGTCACTGTGTATTTAGCTGCTCAATGTTCGTCGGCCATGTGACTAGTCCGAATAGAGTATGGCATCCATATGATAATCTGTATGGTGGCTATACAGAGAGGAACGATGCAGGTCAGGTAGAACATGGCGTCATGAAGGCCTAAAAATAAACTGAATGGAAAAGTTAGTGTTATTAAGGATGTGAAGACAGAATAAGCCCCCCAATTATATCCCTCATGTCATTCAGCTGTAGAACTACAATGGCTTGTAAAAAACAAACAAAAAAAACAACTCTGGTGGGATGTGGTGTGTGTAAAAACCTGGTAGGATGTGATGTGTATTCAGCCTCTGAGTCTGTATTTTGTAGGACCACCTTTGGCTGCAGTTACAGCTGCAAATCTGGGAAATGTCTCTAACAGTTTTGCACATCTAGATTCTGAGATTTTTGCCTATTCTTCTATGCAAAATAGCTCAATATTCAATATTCACCCCCCAAACTCAGTCAGACTGGATGGAGACGTCTGTGAACTGCAAAGTCTTGCCGCAGATTCTCAATTGGATTCAGGTCAGGATTTTGACTGGGCTATTCTAAGGGCTGTAATACACGGCCTGGTCACCAATGTAGCAAGGGCTGTATATATATATATCGTTAGCTATGTCCATGTAGCCCTTGTCCTAGTGTAAATTAATAAATCTCATACATATCTCTCCTTGCTCCTCCGTTGTCCTACTCATTTATCTGACTGCAGCTGCCGCTGGAACTTCTAAACTGGTCTCTGAAGTAACAGGCAGCTTAGCTAATGACTAGCCGAGACGGGACACTGCCGCAGCCAGTGACTGGTTGAGTGGCCTGTTACTTCCTAACATCGTCTACGAGGAGTGGGTAGAAGAAACAAGAACACTGTCCGTCAGCAACGCAACACTATTACATGTAGCAGCCGCTGATGATTTTTAGGCTGGAATACATGAGAGCAATCAGCCGATGATCGCTTCATCAACTGATCGTTGTCTTTATTACACTGAGCAATAATCTGCCGAATTCTCCCCCATAGTGTGTGGTATTTAGGCAAAAAAAATTTAAATTCTGTCTCATCTGACCAGACACCTTCTTCCTACATGTTTACGGTGTCCCCCTACCATGTTAGTGGCAAAATGCAAACAGGACTGTCAGTAGTGTAGCGCGAAGATTTAAACTGTTTCAGAGCTCCTGGCATCATAATGAATGCTGATGCCAGGAGTTCCTAAGTCTGGTTTGCAGTATATAGTCCATGCACAGACTGTATATTGCGGATGTGTGAATTGCCCCTAAATCTGGACATATCAGGCAAGAGTGCAAAGAACATTAGAAAGCTTTCAATATTTTTAGAAGAGGGGCCTCAGGGATTTTCAGAATACCCCTTTTACACACAATTTTACAGAGTTTATGCAAATATGTATAACATAGTTGAAGATTTTTTTTAAAAATAGAAACATAGAGCTCAATGATTACCATAGCATTTCACCACTAGATGGCGCCAAATGACCTTTTATGATTAATCATCAAAAGTAGCATCCAGGGCCTGTCTATATGATAACTATATAGACTATATGACATGACAATAACTGCTTAAAGAGGTTATCCTAAGATCCATAGAAATGCTTTATCCATAGGATAGGGGATAACTAGCTGATTGGTGCTGGTCCCACCACCAGGACTCCACATGTTCGGGGGTCCCAAAGAGAATGAATAGAGCGGTGGCTATGCAGGTGTGCTGCCACTCAATTTGTTCAGTGACAACTGCACCCGGTTTCTGGGATCGGAGGGGACTACAGTGGCTGGACCACCACCAGTCAGCTAGTTATTCCCTATCCTGTGGAAAAACGTGGGCAATAAACAATGATATTTGTAACCTGCTAAAACGATGCAATAAGTTGATGAACGAATGTTTACCAGCCGATCACTGAGGCTATTACACAGGGCCTATAGATATATTAGCAGTGTTGCAACTCACTTGGGATCTGGCTGGTCCACTTTGTTGGTTAGGTGTTCGTATCCATACTGGTTAAGAATAGTAACAACAAACATGGGTGCCAGGGACTGTGCAGGCTTTGTGAAGAGGGCGTTGGTCCCAAACACCATTGATGACAGTGGAGACCTAAGGAAATAAATAACAAAAATACTTATTCCCCTTTGTATTGATGGGATATCACTTTCTATATTGCAAATTCTGGAAACTGGAATAGCCCAGTGGTAAATTAAAGGGAACCCTTCAACAGGAAAATGCTATCTAAGCTATCCGCATCATGTTATAGAAAAGGAGTAGCTGAGCAGACTGATATATATCTTTATGGGAGAATATTCAGTATAACTTGTAATTTATTGATTGTAATCTCTGTTGTTTCCATGCTAAAGAGTCCAGCCTATTGAGTGACACCTCCCACTGGACTCCTTAACACAGAGTGAGCAAGGATTTCCATCAAAAAGTAACACTAATTTTTACCCACAATGATATATATCAATCTGCTTTATTCTTCCTGCTCTATAACATGATGGTGATGGATTAGATAGCATTGTCTTGGTGAGCAGTTCCCTTTAAACTAAGTGTGAGGAACAAACTCAATAAAGCAAGATGGTGCCAAGTCCATTGCACTGCATTACTATACTACTAACCACAGTAAAGATTGACCATCTAGAAGTTATCCTCTATCCTAAAGCTGTACCTACACTATAGCTGATTGGTGGGGATTCAACCACTGAAACCCCCACTCATCACGAGGACAAAAAACAATTGTCAATGGAATGGCATTGTCTATGTAACTTTAATTAAAACATAGTCCCATAAAGAACAAATTGACCTGTGGGACTGTGTATACAGACAGTAATAATATATCATGCACCAAAGATAAATGACTGTTCTATGCGATATGATTAGGGTATATGAGATTTTATGATTGAATAACAAACAGTAAACTGTAAACTGAACCAAAAAAAAAAAAAATCTGTGGTTTTTACTGTGCAACATTATCAACATACATACATGCCAGAGAGTCACATCTGGAAAACAGCAGGGCCTGGAAAATGTGACTCCAATTACTTTGAAAAGATAGATAGATAGATAGATAGATAGATAGATAGATAGATAGATAGATAGATAGATAGAAAATAGATAGATAATAGATAGGAGATAGATAATAAATGATAGATAGATAGAAGATAGATAGATAGATAGATAGATAGGAGATAGATAGATAATAGATAGAAGATAGATAGATAGATAGATAGATAGATAGATGATAGATAGATAGATAGATAAATAGATAGATAGGAGATAGATAATAAATAGATAGATAGATAGATAGATAGATAGATAGATAGAAAATAGATAGATAATAGATAGGAGATAGATAATAAATGATAGATAGATAGAAGATAGATAGATAGATAGATAGATAGATAGATAGATAGGAGATAGATAGATAATAGATAGAAGATAGATAGATAGATAGATAGATAGATAGATAGATAGATAGATAGATAGGAGATAGATAATAAATAGATAGATAGATAGATAGATAGATAGATAGATAGAAGAACACTGTCAACACTTTGGTATTCCATTACCAGGTGACAGATTCCCTTTAAGGATGTTTTATTGGATGTTCAGACAATAACCACTGGACTCCTGTAACCGTATAGTGGTGGTCATATCTTATGGGAGAATAGTGATACTGACCCTGGATGTGCTATATACACAAAGAGCTTTTGCAAAGTTGCTCAACTTTACTTTATTGTAAACTTTGAATATTTGAAAAAAAACCAAACAAACTGAAATTTGCTTAATGTAACCGGAGACAGAGGAGCCCCATAGGCTTGTAAGGTTTTACTCTTCACATTTATATCAGAGATAAAGAATAACACAGACGTTGGCCTTGGAGGAAAGAAGGGGGAGCGCCACTTCTAGAATTCTCCACATACTTTTCACAATTTATAAATGAAGGACATTATTCAAGAAGGAGAAGAGGAGTATAGGAGATGGTATTAGCTTCCGGGAACAGCTGATGTTCCTATAAGAAAGCGAAGGAAGGTTTGTGCATCCATGTGAAGAAAGGAAATGTGATACTGACTCATCTGAAGACTGAAATCCCTGGGCGACCATGTAATTCCTACAAAACAGCGCTCCTCTGGAAGATTTTTCTCAAGAAGCATTGCTGCAATAATCCATGGGATAGCTGCACAGGCAATAATGCACAGCTGCTGGCCAATGCAATGTAAGCATACCCCTGTGGAGGCATAGCTGAGCTGTTTAAGTGTCAATGCTTAAAGGGGGTTTCCAAGCATTTAGGACTGATGGCCTATCTACAGGATATTCCATTAACCTCTAATGATCAGGGAGGTAACAACTAACTCCCCCACTGATCAGCTGTTCTGCAGGGCTGTGGCAACGGCATATATACAATGAACTGCTTGGAAACCTCATCTCCATTTACTATACAGTGGTTGGGCTGGGCTACTGCGCTGCGGCTACCATTAAGGCCTTATTACACAGAGCGATAATTTGCCGAATCAGGACGATTTGGCATATATTGCTCCATTTAATAAAGATAACGATCAGCCGAAGAGCCAATCATTGGCTGATCATTTTCTTTTAGTAAGTTTAAAAATAACTGGCTGCACGGTGCAACGTGTAATAGTGATGTGCAGCTGATGGCTGATGAAAGTGAAGAAAAAACAATTAACATTATACTTACCTCTCCATGCTCCCCGATGTCCTGCTGCCTTTCCTCCGGACAGGCCGCTCAGCCAATCACTAGCTGCGGCCGGTCTTAGCTGGGCTTCCTTTCACAGTACAGACAAGATCAGAAGCTTCAAGGCAGTTGCGGCGAGTAGAGAACAGGACACCAGGGAGCATGGAGAGGTAAGTATTACTTTCTATATAAGGCTGCACGGACATCCCTAACTATATCTGTGTAGTCCTTGTTGCATGATTATCGAGCAGTGTAATAGGTTTGGTAAGAGAGCTTGGCGCCAAGGAAGTCTAGCGAAAATTTTTATTAAAGTATTGTATTGCCCCCAAAAAGTTATACAAATCACCAATATACACTTATTATGGGAAATGCTTATAAAGTACTTTTTTCCCTGCACTACTGCATCAAGGCTTTACTTCCTGGATAACATGGTGATGTCACGACCCGACTCCCAGAGCTGTGTGGGCTGTGGCTGCTGGAGAGGATGATGGCAGAGGGATGCTCAGTGTCCCTCCAGTGCCCTGTGTCCCACAGCCCGCACAGCTCTGAGAGTCGGGTCGTGACATCACCAAGTTATCCAGGAAGTGAAGCCTTGATTCAGTACCTCATTGATATTAAGGACACTGGTGTTATGTGTGTGTGTGCTCAGTAGTCCTAAATATTCATGAGGATCTACTCCCTCCATCCACCTGTGTACAGGCAACTGCCAATCAGCAGCCAGTGGGCAGGAGAAGCAGCGCATGACGACGCTCATTCAGTCTATCAGGAAAACAGCCACATTACAAGATATAAGTGATACATGGTTGTAACCAGCGTTCTTGTCACCAGTGTATGCGGCTCTCAAATACAGCAGCATAAATCAAGTGACATTGGAAGTCAAAATTCCTGATCGCTACTTTATGGTCAGGCTGCTGACTGTGGAAGATCCTGCCAAAATAGCTGACATCAGGCAGTATTTATCTAACAGGTATGATAGGGTTAATCTTGGATGAGAAAAACATTTGCACAGATACAGAGTACAGGCAGTACTGGAGAATAACAAAGCAGCTCAAGGACCTTGAAAATCAGGCTGCCCCTATCAAGTAGCTATGTAAATGGGATGAGCCGAGCTATAGATCTACAGTGAGCGAGCAGCCTGTACACGATACATTACAGTCCTGGACATGTACAGTATGTGATAAGAGGTTTTCAATTACCTAATGTTCTACTGTATGTTATAACCCCAGTCTGCTATAAACCAGGAAAACGTGTGGTTGTTATCACCAAGAGATGTGGCAGACATGATGAAACACTGCATATACTTCTGTAGAGGAAACCACATCAGGCTATGCTATCTTATATAGCGACAAAGAGGTTTGTCAATGTATAATGGGCAGGACACATGTTTGGCTTAGGTTGGGCTCACACTACCATTTTTTTTATGTTATAACAAACAGAAAACGGATGGAAAAACTGATTTTAACGTGCACAAAAAAAAATCGTGTTTTTGTGTGCGTTAAAAAAGCAGATGCGTTTTGTTCCTGCTTTATAATGGAGCTCAATAGAAAAACAGACAGGTCCAGATAAATGCATCCATTTTTCCACCTGTTTTTGCAAAAAACGGATGGAAAAATGGATGCCTAATGTGATGCATAGTGTGTGAACCCAGCCTTACAATGGGTGCACAGGCCCTCAAAGTGCTTCTCTTAATCTCTTAAGTGATATGGACAGGAGGGTGAGCTAGGAAGCGCACAGACAGAAATATGAAATGTACGATGTGTCACCTTGTCCTTACAGCTATGTTACTGTTGTCAGTACTTTGAAAACTAAATTACAGCTAACAGATTCACTTTAAAAAAGTCAACTGGTCATGATACTGACAGCAGTTCCCTGAATATCACAGAGCTAAAATGAGACTCCCCTCCTCCAGGCTGTGCTGTCCTGCTCTGTGATTATTCTGTCCATAGGATGTCTGAACCTGAAGGAGCATGTGACCATGCCACCACCTTCATTGGTATATACAGGCTCAGTGGTGGACACTTGAGGGCGGGGCATGGTCACATGCTCCTCTATGTTGGCCAACCTTTGGACAGACTCACCACAGAGCAGGACAGCACAGCCTGGAGGAGGGGTGTCTGATTTTAGCTCTATGAGGTACACAGGGAGCTGCTGTCAGTAAGGGTTGTGAGTACAGTTACTAACACTGAACAATTTTACTATAAAGTGGCCAACCCCTTTAATAAAACCATTCAAGTCTAGTTTAGAAAACTCATTTTCTAATGAGATAGTAATAGGAACTTCATCCATTATTCAGATTAGGAAGCTGCAAAAAGAGTGTCTTTGAGTTAGGAGGTCTTGGAACATCCATGGACAGCCTACTGGTTCAGTGATAACTGTGTAATACTTCATTTGTCCTGTGGTGGTGCTGTAAAAAAAACAAACACTTTCTGCTGGGTTCTCTCACAGACTGCAACTGATCGCAGGACTGTTATCAGCTTCTTACCAAAGGGCGCTGATGACAAAAAGGTAAACCCCTTTAACATGCCTATGGGAAACGGAATTGATACATTTAAAAAATATGAACCAATGGAGTTTACTTTCTTTGGTCCAGACAAATTCTGAACCCTTCCTGAGTTTGGGTCAGAGCTGATGGTTCCCCACTAGCGGCATCACACAAACCATCTGTCTACAGTGTTCAATAAAAGTAATATAGAGGTTTCTATGCTAAATGTGTCCATGAGAGGCGCTGCTGTCTCCTCTGAGATAATTGTGCTAATGACCTATTTTAGTAAATTAGGGTAAGATGAATATGTAACAGGCCTCGCTGCAGACCGAGAGGATGGTGCTCATTCATAGTGACTAAAGGAATAATAGGTCAGGTAATTATCAGTAAGATATAGACAAGTTCTGCAAGATGGGCAAAGCATAAACAAGCAAATCAGGTCAGTAATAAAACATAGCAGATAGTCAGGATGTACACATGCATACCTGACACCAAGTATAACACTTACTTGCGTTTGTAGTTGGCAAAATCTGCGTCTACAATATCGGCCAGGGGCAGATTAAATAAGCTGAATGATGCTTGGACCAACACCCTGGAAAGAAAAAATATTAAAAGGTAAAAAAAAAAACGCAGTTAAATCTATTAAATCTTAATAGCTAAATGAGAAGTGATCTTCAGTGCAAGCTCCTAACAGCCCCCCTGTGCTCCTAAAAGTCATTCCAGACTGTGGACTAAACAAACTGTGGACAGGAATGGCGCAGAGGATGAAGGTAAGAGACATACCTCCATCTTAGGCATCTCCTATGCAATAGGGACATATCAGTAGGTTAGATTCATCTAGATTATATCTGATAGTTGATAGTAATGTTAAAAAGGAGAGCCAATCTATTAGAGCCGTGCTCTAAGGAAGCTGCCAGTCCTATGGTAATGTGGTCTTGTTGTAGGGTGCCAATGGCCAGACAGATATATTGATTATAGATCACTGAAGGGTTAATGGCTATTTTCTAGCTTATGGCTCATTACAGTGCTTGGATATGAATCTATAGAGTGAATCTATGTGTCTCCATGGTTACAGACTACACTCAAACCCTATGTAGTCAGATCCTGCAGTTAAACTGTTTATTAAATCCTCTGGCCCACATAGGTACCATCTACACAAAAATGATTTTTTTTTTATGAAGAATATTTGTAATGTCGCTTAATGTTAATTTTTTTAACAATAAAAATGGGTTGCAAAAGTCGACAATGGAGGAGGCCAGGTGTAGTGTCTTGTCGCCTGCCCCTCCATCTTTAGCCATTTTATGGACAGGATAGTGTTCAGATGCAAGAGAAAGCTGGCCAACAAAGGGGACAAGACTTCAATAATATACAAAACAGTACATGTACATAAACTTCAATAAAAAAATATATTAGTGAGCAGCATATAATCATTATTAACATATACATACATATAATGGCCACCCCTCCCCTCTGTTCAGTTCTTGACTTTGTAAAACATTTTCAAGCTATGACAGTATAATGGATTCATCCGCACATATGTCATTATAGAGAACATTTCATCCAATTATTTAGGTTATCACAATAACTATGGTATTCATCCATACACCAGGTATAGTGAGTGCAGAGTTACATATCCACCCTGATCACTTCTTCATGGCGCTCACAACAATCCGAGGCTGAAATTCTGCTGTCTATGTAATTTAATGGATCTGCAGTGCATGGAATTGTGGGAAGATATATGGCGAGAAGAATCCATTATTAGATAGGCTTATCATCACAGACTGAGGTTTATTCTGTACCGCAATATAAGTAGAAGGAGCACACCAGGTTCCTTCCCGATCAGTCGTTCTTCTAATATCTATGAATTCTTATGCATCAGAAATCCGCAGCACATGTGATCGGACCCTAAAGGAATATCAGATGGGGAACCCCCTCATCTTACTCTGTTGCCAAGGTGGCTGTGATTTATTAGCACTTACCATAGAGAAGTGATCATATTCTGCACAGCAGATACAGTATATGATTGACAGGGTAATTCTTCTCTAAACCAATGTATGTACTGTACAAATATTTAACAAGGCTTTATCCACACACATCCATACCAGCAATGTACACATCAATATACTTGATGTTCAGGGACCATATGTTTGCCTATTGTGTAGAGTGAGATCTTGGCTGTAACCCTTTACAATCCAGTCCATACATTATTGCATATTAGTGCATTACTGCACCCTCTTATAGCCGTCATGACCTGACAACCACCTCCTAACTCTTCCTGGATAGCTTATAATTGGATAAAGAAGCGTCAAGCATGTTGCGATTAAACTTTAGGTGTCATGGTGGATGTCACCACCATAGATGTCTGGCAGAGGCTTATTCCCCTCTTCCTATTAAAGGGAATGTACCATCAGGTATATTCCCTTTAAGTGTTGCACATGAATAGAATGGCACTGGCATGGGGAAGCCACGGTCCCTTTTTTGAACCGCAGCGCCCGTTTCCCACACACGGCACTGGACTATAACCGAGTACCAGCCCTGGCTGAAGCACTGGAGGTACTAGCTGAAGGCTAAAGGTTTCCCATTCCTGTAAGGTAGAAGCAGGTTGGCTGTAGAAGGTTCCTCCCTGGTGGTTCTACTTCCATTACTTCATAGAAAACAGCAGCAGTTTCTCAGGGGTGGTCAGTAAAACAGCGCCCCTGCTCGGAGCAATGTTCTCTTCTAGCAGGACAGCTTTTAAGTATACCTCCAGGGCCTGTCCACCAGTCATCATACCTAACACACTCAACATACCTGACATACCCAACACAAAGAAAAATAGGT
This sequence comes from Dendropsophus ebraccatus, assembly GCF_027789765.1. Taxonomy (NCBI): domain Eukaryota; kingdom Metazoa; phylum Chordata; class Amphibia; order Anura; family Hylidae; genus Dendropsophus; species Dendropsophus ebraccatus. The sequence goes on from NC_091462.1 coordinate 88,389,443, forward strand.
AACTTAGAAACCTAAACTGCAATGTCACATCCTTTTTTTCTCTATATAGTTTTATCTTTCTATTGTGAATTAAATTTACAACTGCCTGTAGGTTCATAGACTGGCACGGTAAAGAAGCCTTGCCATGAAGAGCGTGATTCGGTCTGCTTCCAATCTGAGAGAGTACCTGTCATTTTAAAAACATCTGACACAAGTGTTCAGACCCCGACCAATCTAGATGTAAGGAGAGAAGCACTAAGCTGAAAACCTCTATCCCTGCTCTCTGTGTGTGGAATAAGATGGATTTCCCATGGACTTTCATTAGGATTTCATCTCACTCACACTTCTCCATGCGGGTTCTAGTAATCGGTGGGGGTCTGAACATCCAGATGTCAACTGATCAAAACTTCTGATGCGTCTCTAAGACATAACCAAATAAGAAAGATCCAACAGCACCAAAACACAATCTGTAAGGTAATGTAAAGAAAGGATTCACGCCAGGATTCACACGTTAGGGTCTTCATCAGGAATGCTTAAAGCGTAATTGTCATTTTTTTTTTTTTTTGCAGAATTCCGTAGTATAAGCGCTTTTAAGAAACTCTATACCAGGTTTTATTTGGCAAAAAAGCCTCTTTCTGTACTCAAAAAACAATTTCCAAGCCCCCCCCCCGTCACTTCTTATCTGTGCATTATATGGCAAATCTGTCTTCATTACAGAGAAGCCAGTGAAGACGGGTTCTGCTGTGTCCATTATATCCTATGAAGGGGGGGGGGGGCTGAGGGAGGTGAGTGAGCAAGAAGAGGAGACATGAAGGTCAGCTGTTTGTAGACTGTCTGGGCACCTAAAACGCTGAATTCAGAGGTCAGAAAGGTCAGTGCTTATCTAGGAACTTGCTGAGAGAAGATTGCATGGTGTTGTGCTGTGCAGGACTGCTCCGTGCTCACTCACTCCTCTCAGCCCCTCCCCTCTCCATAGACACATAATGGACACAGAAATCCTGCTTCTTCTGAAGTGAGGGGGGACCTAGGAAAACTGCTTTTTCAGTACAGAACGAAACTCTTTCAGTAAATAAAACCTATTACAGAGTTTCTTAAAATCGCTTGTAGTATAGATATTTATTGTTTTCAGAAAAATGACCCTAAAAATGACAGTTACGCTTTAAGGCTATGTTCACACTATGTAAGTTTTCGGCCGTAGCGCGCTCCGTGAATAAGCGGCTGGAGATTTACGTAGTTTGCGTACAATGGAAAGTATACGATCTACGGCTGCACAGTTCACACTACGTACGAACTTACGCCCGGATCGTATGCGGCGCCGTAAAAAATGAACCAGACCATTGTTTCGGGACGGAAATGCTGTAACTTATGCCCGTAGCGTAACATGCGGTCTAGTAAGGAGTGGTGATATCTTTATTTTTCCACTTTGATTTGCCGATCCAAAAGGTGCTGTGGGGTGTCCGGGGCTAGCCGAAGATATCCAAGTAAAAGACCGCTGTCAGATCGCTACGGGCGTAAGTTCGCGGACCGTACGTAGCCGGCCGCAACTTGCATAAATCCCGGCCGGAGTTTTACACGTATATGTCCGGTCGCGAAAAATATGCGGCTGGACATATACGTAGTGTGAACATAGCCTAAAGAGTCACTGTCGTTTAAATTTTTTTTGCAGAAATCCATAGTACAGGAGATTTTAAGAAACTTTGTATTTGGGTTTATTAGGCGAAAAATGCATTTTTATTATGAAAAAACTGTTTGAAGCTCTCCCCTCAAAACAGGACAACAAAGAGTTAATTTACAGCTACATCACTGGGCTATCTCCTCTGAAGTCAGCCCTGACCTCTCTGACCTTTGAATAGAGGCTTTCACATAAGTCCCGCTGTGTAATCCTTTGTTCTTTGCTCTCTGATGGCGACTGATGTAAAAGAGTCGAGATTTCCTGATAATGAGCAGTGGATGAGAGAGATGAGGGGGGGGGGGGGCTGGGGAAAGGCTTTTTGAATGCAGATAATGGCATATTTGCCCAATAAACCCAATTACAAAGTTTCTTAAAATTGCCTGGACTATTTATTTCTGCCAAAAAAAAAAAAAAAAAAAAAAAGAAATGACAGTGACACTTTAACCTCTTAAGGACATAGGACGTACCGGTACGTCCTATGTCCTCACTTGCACTTCAAAGCGGGGCCGCGCGGCGGCCCCGCTTTGAAGTGCCGCGATCCCGGGTGCCGCGTGTAGCCCGGGACCGCCGCTATTAGCGGGCACGGTCTGATCGCCGTGCCCGCTAATTAGCTAATCGGAGGCAGCTGTCAAAGTTGACAGCTGCCTCCGATTACCGGAGGCAACGTTTCCCTGGTGTCTAGTGGGGGAGATCGCTCCTCCGGGACCTTGTCCCGGAGGAGCGATCTCCGTTACTGATGCCGGCCGGGGACGCGTCCAAGATGGCGCCGTCCTCGGCTCGGCACTCGTTTGTATTCGGCTGCAGCAGCCGAAAGCAAACGAGTGCCGATCTCATGGATCTCTGCAGCATATCTATGCTGCAGAGATCTCAATGAGAGATCCAAGTGTATATACTAGAAGTCCCCCAGGGGGGCTTCTAGTATATGTGTAAAAAAAAAAAAAAAAGTGTTGTTAATAGTAAAAAGCCCCCTCCCCTAATAAAAGTCTGAATCACCCCCCTTTTCCCAGGTTTTAAATAAAAGTAAACAAATAAATAAATAAATAAACATGTTTGCTATCGCCGCGTGCGTAATCGCCCGAACTATTAATTAATCACATTCCTGATCTCGTACGGTAAACGGCGTCAGCGCAAAAAAATCCCAAAGTGCAAAATTGCGCATTTTTGGTCGCATCAAATCCAGAAAAAATGTAATAAAAAGCGATCAAAAAGACGTATATGGGCAATCAAGGTACCGATAGAAAGATCACATCATGGCGCAAAAAATGACACCTTACACAGCCCCATAGACCAAAGGATAAAAGTGCTATAACCCTGGGAATGGAGCGATTTTAAGGAACGTATATTGGTTAACAACGGTTTGAATTTTTTACAGGCCATCAGATACAATATAAGTTATACATGTTATATATCGTTTTAATCGTAACGACTTGAGGAACATGCATAACAAGTCAGTTTTACCCCAGGGTGAATGGCGTAAAAACACATTTCCCCCAAATAAAAGAAATGCGTTTTTTTTTTCAATTTCACCACACTTCGAATTTTTTTCTGGTTTCGCAGTGTACTTTATGCAAAAATTCAGCCTGTAATTGCAAAGTACAATTAGTGACGCAAAAAATAAGGGGTCATGTGGGTTTCTAGGTGGAAAAATGCAAGTGCTATGGCCTTTTAAACACAAGGAGGAAAAACCGAAAACGTAAAAACGAAAATGGGCCATGTCCTTAAAGGGTTAACAAAGATATAGTTCAAAATATAGTTCCAAGATCTGTACTACCCTGGATATTATTGTTCTACCCTGGATGTTATTATACTACCATGGATGTTACTGGCCTTCTTCACTTGTTATTTCTCTACAACATGTTCAAAGTTTGACAGTGTCCATGGAAGAGTAGTAAAATAACCTTGTATCTCATTCAGTGACAAGATCCATTTATTAGGATACAAGAATATTTTTATCTTTCATTAAAAGCAAAACACGTTTGAAGAAAACCAGAGGGAAAGAAGGCCGTCTCATCCCTGACACTGACAGAAGGCAGGATGGGAGATGTTTACTTACATGTTGGTGGTGAGGAACATAGCCAGGATATAGTAATGCTGAGATCCCATGAACAGCATCAGAACCGCTGAAAAGGCTTCCACATAGAATCCATACAAGATGACCCTATAATAACCGATACTGGACAATAGGGAGTGGCTGATCAGCACCAGAAACTGGAAGAACAAATGAGAAGCGTATTACTGTGGTTACATATACAGAACTTACAATGGGAAGCTGCCGCTCTGAACTGGTTGGGATAAACAGTATATAGTTTTGTGGGAAAAGATTCAGAGGAACTTGAATTGAATTCTTAGTTTTATTATTATTCTTTAGTGCAGTGCTTCTCAAACTTTTTGTTTTCGGGTCTCACCTGGGGCTCTGATGCTCCAGCCTCACCAACAAACACATACTACTATGCACTGCCTAATACTGCCATGTAGTGCACATTATATCCCAGAGCAGTGGCAAATAAGCACCAAAGTGCAGAAATAAATACTGCTCCACCAGCAAAAACCCAACACCACATACTGCTCCACCTGTAAACTAGCACCACAGTGCAGCACTCCTTTCTCCGTAACCCACCCCTCTACTCACCTGGCAGCTTCCACACACACCAGCATGATTCCATTCTTAACCTCCTATTTCTGTGTCAGCTCCCTCTCTCCTCCTTGCCCCATTTTTGTGCATGCAGTGCTCCTGGCACTGTCACAAATAATTAATAACCCCACTAGTGCCCCACAAATAATAACCCAAATAGTGCCACACAACTAGTTAATAACCCCAATAGTAACACGTCAGTGCCCCACAAATAGATAAGTCCCCCATTAGTGTTCCACAAATAGTTAATAACCCAAATGGTGTCCCTGCTGTGCCACCCTATTTAGTAATAATGCCCCTGCTGTGCCACCCTATTTAGTAATAATGCCCCTGCTGTGCCACCCTATTTAGTAATAATGCCCCTGCTGTGCCACCCTATTTAGTAATAATGCCCCTGCTGTGCCACCCTATTTAGTAATAATGCCCCTACTGTGCCATCCATAGTACTAATGTTACCCCTCTGCCTGCAATTAAACCCTCCATTCCCAAGGCCCGCAATTAAACCTCTCTGACCCACCACCACCAGCAATTAACCCTCCCCTCCTTGGTATGGCATGCCGCCAGCTTAGTTAGTGCTTTACCTGCACTCCTGCCCAGCGCCTTCTGGTGCTCCCTGGCCTCCAGCAGCTCTGCCATGTCCCGATGCAACCCGATGTCTGCCTGGGGAGACACTTGTCTGCCTGCAGCTAACAATGTTCCTGTCGCCAGCCGCGCTGCGCACCTCACAGTTTGAGAAGCGCTGCTTTAGTGTATTGTTATGGGGGCTGTCCCTCTGCCTGAAATGTTTTTGAACAGCATTTAGTAACATGCTTTACAGCAAGCACTATGGACATATGCACAGTAAACATATCCAGACCTTATTCTTTGTATGGAGCAGGTTTGTAAGCATGCTCTTTGACCTGTGCAGGTGTCATTCTACAGGGGAGGGGAGGCTGAGCTGCTATTGTTTTATCTATCTACTGGTGTCACCTATAACTGTGATTCTGTACAGATCACTTTCCTTATGGCCTATTTATCATCACAGACAGAATAGGAAGTCACTTAGCGTTAGGTTTAAAGCAAACCAATCACCTTCTTGGTTAAGTGAGGTGGGACACCGCTGCAGCCACTGACTGGCTGGGCAGGCCTTCAGCCTCAGAACCCGGAAGAAGCCTCACAGTGTGACAGAGAAGTAAGACACTGGCGGCGGAGCATATCTCAGAAAAAGGCCTTCACTAGGAGTGCCCCTTTAAGTTTCCATTGCTCAGGAGGCCAATTATGTGGCTGAGAGGAGGTTGAAGGCAGTGTGACTACATACCGCTGAAGCTCTGCCCTCATGCCTAGATACCGGCAATCGGGAACAAGAAATAAAAATGTTTTGTTTTTTTAATTGCCACCGTGCCAGAGACTGCCAGGCACAAGGTCAGAGAGTTGTGCTCAGCAGCTGTAAGGTACGGCTGTCAGTTCACACTCCACCAGGGAGGCGATTGGTTCCCTTTAATGGTCAGACTCAAACCTGCAAGATTTCATGAAATATATACATAGCAAAATGGAAAATTAGAAGAAGAAAAAATAATCACCAAAAAATGTGTAATATAAAACTCTATTTAAACAACAGGTCATTTTCTAACAACACATTCGCTTTTTTTTACCTTCATCCTCAGCACTGTTTTCTCACAATCCTTCTTTTTATTGATAGATTAAATAGGTGGTTTAGTGTTCTAGGGAAGGGACTACAGCCCCCCTGGGGAACCAATCTGCCCATCCACCTGCCCCTCTTCATGAATATTGAGGTGGCGCTCTACAGTGACATCACTGCGGCTGCTCATCATTTTCTAACCTGTTGTTTAGTTTCCCTTTAAAGGGGTTTCCCAGGCAAAATTAATTGATGAGCAATCCCACAGGATACCGACACGGCACCGATCAGCTGTTTGGGGCCCACACTACACAGTGAATAGAATTTGTCTCTGTTCATAGTGAAGCAGAGGGTCCATTCAACTGAATAGAACCTGAGCTGCAGTTACAGGTCACCACCACTACACATGCATGGTGACAAACTCTATTCACTATGTAGCACAGGAACCAGTCCTGTGGATAGATTATAGGTTCATTTTGCCAATAAGGCCCCTTTAAGAAATGTGTCCTAAAACTGACATGTCAGGAAAGCTAAATGCAAACTGACATTTCAAATATGGTAACATTTACCTGAGGAAATATGAAGCCCGCTCCATACATGATACTCCTCACAAAAGAGGGCAGTGCATCTTGGGGAATGAGGTTATCGGCAAAAATGATCATGAAATTGCTGCAAAAAGTAGCAAAAAAAACTTGAAAAAAGTTCATAGAGACAAATATCAGAAAGTTCCTCTGGGTAAGGATCTGTTTGGTAAGAGTCAGCACAGCGGCCCAGGACAGAGACGTCTCGGACTTTCCGCTGCTCTCTATAGGCTTCTCCCGCTGTTCATACTGGGTTATACCAAACACCCCGGTGTAGCACATACACGCCGTGGCCACGACAGCCACAAACATTGCAAAGGTCTGAAAGCTGGGGAAGTTTTCCATATTGTCTGACACAAGACCACAGAAGAGGATGCTGGATGATCCCAGCAGAGAAGCCACTTGGTTGTATCTTATGAGCTGGAGGCGACTTTCGTGTTTGGTTGAAATCTCGGCAAACAGGGCGCACTGTGCAAGCAGTACAAAGGTAAGCATGCCATCAAAAATACAGAGGGCAACCATAAGGTGGACCCCACTAAGCCAGTCACCCTCTGAGTAATCTTTCCAAGGGAACCAGGGAAGCAGGAAGGCGAGGGCATAAAATGGAGCTCCATACAAGATGGAATGACGTCTTATAGAGCAGAAGCCTGTCTTGGAATTATCTTGTATATAACCAAACAGGGGGTCATTTATGGCATTCCAGATCATAAAAACCACCTGTAAAATCAAAGCAGCACATAGTATAAAAAAAATCTACACAATTTTTAATGCGCTAAAAGCTTAGTAGTATCATACAAGAGTCCCCCCAAAAGAAGTTAGCTAGTCTCAGCTAGTTGTATGTGTCCCTGCACAATAACATAATAACAAAGTATCGGTTGCATTCAGCTAAAGTCTTTTTAGAAATACTGTGGCAAGTGTTTTTCCTCCCTACAGCACCCCCACAGGGAAATTAAGGTATTACATGGTTTTTACTCAGAGCAATGTTTTGCCAGGACAGTTTTCTTACCTGTTACAGACACTAAAAATAGACACCTGGTACACTGTCAAAATGAGAAAAGACCCCCATCAATGTAAGCAGAGAGCACATATTCTCTCTTATGGTGGTAAAACAAAATAAATATATATATATTTTCTATAACCACCACCATCTTGGGGTCATTGGGGGTAGAGGACAGTCATAGGCCTCCTGATGTCATCTGCTGGTTCTTTCCTCCCACCGCTATTCTACAAACCTTTATGTACGCTCAAGTTAAAGAGAACCTGATATCAGATATGAGGGGGGTGATTGCCCTGCCCAGGGCCGGCTTCAGCACAGGGCTTACCAGGGCAAGTGCTGGGGCCCACAGCGTCTCTAGGGATCCAGAGAGCGAGAGGGGCCCGGCGTTCTAATGTTCGGCTCGCTCACTGTAGTGTAGGTTGAGCACTGAACAACAGAAGACAAAAGAGACAGAGCAGGACCTGCACAGAGAGAGAAAAGGGCAAGGACCTAATCACATGACCTGAAGGTCCTCAACCTTACAGTGTGAAGAGCAGCCCGACAGAGATGAGGAGGGAGAAGACTGAGCTGTAAGTGCTGTGTGTCAGGATGCGAGTGTGTCAATGTCAGTCAAGTCAGTGTCTGTGTCAGTCAGTCATTGTCAGCCAGTCGGTGTTAGTCAGTCAGTGTTAGTCAGTCAGTGTTAGTCAGTCAGTGTTAGTCAGTCAGTGTTAGTCAGTCAGTGTTAGTCAGTCAGTGTTAGTCAGTCAGTGTTAGTCAGTCAGTGTATGTTAGTGGTGTCTCAAGTGATTATGCATAGTGTGTGGATTATGGGTGCATAGTGATTAAAGGAGAAGTCCAGCGAAAATTTTTATTAAAGTTTTGTATTGCCCCCCCCAAAGTTATACAAATCACCAATATACACTTATTACAGGAAATGCTTATAAAGTGTTTTTTCCCTGCACTTACTACTGCATCAAGGCTTCACTTCCTGGATAACATGGTGATATCACTTTCTGGATAACATGGTGATGTCACGACCCGACTCCCAGAGCTGTGCGGGCTGTGGCTGCTGGAGGGGATGATGGCAGGGGGACACTGAGGGACACAGGGCACTGGAGAACACTGAGCATCCCCCTATCATCATCCTCTCCAGCAGCCACAGCCCGCACAGCTCTGGGAGTCGGGTCATGACATCACCATTTTATCCAGGAAGTGACATCTCCATTTTATCCAGGAAGTGAAGCCTTGATGCAGTAGTAAGTGCAGGGAAAAAAGCACTTTATAAGCATTTCCCGTAATAAGTGTATATTGGTGATTTGTATAACTTTTCAGGGGCAATACAATAATTTAATAAAAAATTTCACTGGACTTCTCCTTTAAATAAGGGGCCAGCTAAGGCTCTGTCACCCAAGAGGTCCGCAAAAACCTGGAGCCGGCCCTGGCCCTACCAGCGCTGATTGACAGATCTGTCATTATGCCTGGAACAGGGGTAGATCTATGAATTAAGGTAGGTGGAGTAGTAAAAGCCACCAGGGACCACCCCGATGACTTGTGGTTCAAGCAGCATAAAAATGGCGACACGTTCCCTTTCATGTTAGTGTGTTGTGTTTTCCGATGAGGTCTTGGTGATGCTGCAGACTGCCATCATCCCTACTATAAGACATAGCAAAACCGCTGACAGCATAAGGCAAGAATATAAGCAGAGCAAATAGAAATGGCATCTATGTGACTCCCAATATCCTGAGAGGGCTCTGAGCCTGGCTTTTACCTGGGCTTGGTGGAAGGCTCCTTCTGATATTTTGTAGCGGGTCAGAAACAGCTTGACATAATAAAAGTTAAATATACTGTTCATCATTCCAGCACCTAATGTGGTCATGGAGTAGGCCACGGCAGGCCTGTGGATGCCAAAGGATAACTTCATGTTTAGAGTTCACCTAAGGAGACATCAACAGAGACAGGAGGATAGAAAATGTACTGGCAGGCAGAATAACAAAGCATCAAAGCATTTACACTGATCAGCCATAACATTAATACCACTGCCGGGTAAAGGAATATACATAGATTATCTTACAATAAAGAGGTATAGTGGCTAGGCAATAAGCCATCAGTCAGTTCAATGGCGGGTCTATGAGGTATACACACTATGTAGTAGTTAGTACCTATAAAGTAAGAGCAAATGTTTAAAGGGGTTATCCAGCAAAAAACTTTTTCTTTCAAACCAACTGGTGTCAGAAAGTTATATAGATTTGTAATTAATTTCTATTTAAAAAAATCTCCAGTCTTCCTATACTTATCAGTTGCTGTATGTCCTGCAGGAAATGTTTTCTTTTCAGTCTGACACAGTGCTCTCTGCTGCCACCTCTGGCTGAGATAGGAACTGTCCAGAGCAGCAGCAAATCCCCATAGAAAACCTTTCCTGCTCTGGACAGTTTCTGTCTCACAGAGGTGGCAGCAGAGAGCACTGGGAAGACTTGAGATTTTTAAATCGAAGTAAATTACAAATCTATATAACTTTCTGAAACCAGTTGATTTAAAAAGAAAAAGATTTTCACTGGATAACCCCTTTAACTGGAAATAGGATCATGGGAGGTCCATTGAAGCCTCAGAAGACCTACTGTAGTACAAGCTACTGGTGCAGGACACAAAGGGCATCGCGGTGCCCTGCATATGGATCTCCTTAGTCCAGACCAGTCAGTGCCCATGCTGTACCCGGTCTACTGATGAAAGTCAATACAATGGGCATCAGTGACCTTCTGGAGTCCATGTCCCCATGCGTCAGGAGGGAGACAATGGCAGGTTTTAATGTTGTGGCTGATTGATGTATTACATGTCTATGACTACAGCGACTGAATGAAGGGTCCTGGACCCTAAACAACGTCCGCTGGCTACTACAGTCCACCATAATTCAGACTGTGATCTTAGAGTATACGGGGCCCAAGACACACTGCAGGATAAGGACAGCAGAGAAGCGTGGTGGCCTCTTTACTAGTCATGGACTTGACAGCCAACCGGGCACTGTGTCTGGTATCTGTGCCACAATACTGGGTAGGAAGTGGGAGTCAAAGAGGGCAATGTGCCAGCGGGTGACATATACCTGGAAGTATGGGACACCTTATAACATTAGTCTTCATTCTCACTGCAACGGAAATGTGCAATAAAGCTTTCACTTCTGATAGTGACAGACACAACCTGACCTTTAGTCCCTGATATCCTGTATGTATGGGATAAGGCATGTATGTACAAAGGGCATTCTAATAGAGGCGGCATCTATCAGCCATTCATGTAACATACCGCCATGTAGTCACAAAGCATTTGTCCTCACCGGATTTGGGGGCACAAGAGCAAGATTCACATTAATGCCCTGCCCATGGATACTGCAGCGGTGGAGTGGAGTTAAAGGGGCCTTCCCACTAAAGATATTAAAGGGGTTGTCCAGCGAAAAACTTTTTCTTTCAAATCAACTGGCGTCAGAAACTTATATAGATTTGTAATTTGCTTTTATTAAAAAAACTTAAGTCTTCCCATACTTATTAGCTACTGTATGTCATGCAGGAAATGTTTTATTTTCGGTCTGACACAGTGCTCTCTGCTGACATCTCTGGCCGAGACAGGAACTCTGCCTCGGTTTTCTATGAATCCCCATAGAAAACCTCTCCTGCTCTGGACAGTTCCTGTCTCGGACAGAGATGTAGCAGCAGAGAGCACTGTGTCAGACTGAAAATAAAACATTTCCTGCAGGACATCCAGCAGCTAATAAGTATGGGAAGACTTGAGATTTTTTAACAGAAGTAAATTACAAATCTATATAAGTTTCTGACGCCAGTTGATTTGAAAGAAAAAGTTTTTCGCTGGACAACCCCTTTAATATCTTTAGTGGGAAGGCCCCTTTAACTCCACTCCACCGCTGCAGTATCCATGGGCAGGGCAGTAATGTGAATCTTGCTCTTGTGCCCCCAAATCCGGTGAGGACAAATGCTTTGTGACTACATGGCGGTATGTTACAGTTGATTTGAAAGAAAAAGTTTTTCGCTGGACAACCCCTTTAATAACATATCTCTAAGAGGGTCCGACCTTTTACGGCTGCCCGTTCCCTGGCCAGTATGGCTACTGTATATCCTGTGATGCAGTTTTTAGCATATTACGCTGTCAAACATAATTCAGGTTCTGAAAGGGAACCTGTCACCCCCCGTGCCAGGGTTAAGGCCTCCTGACCCCCCGCTACAGCCCTGGATACTTACCCCATCTCGCCAAATCCCGATCCCAGGACGTAGATATCACCATCTGAAGCACAGCACTGCTGAGATGGGTCCTACGCCCATAGAGAATGAATGGAGCCGTCATTCTCTATGGGCGTCAGACTCATCTCAGCAGCGCGCGCCGGGCTTCAGACAGGGATATCTCCGTCCCGGGACCGGCTCCGGGACTTGGCGAGATGGGATAAGTATCCAGGGCTGTAGCAGGGGGTAGGGCGGCCTTCACCCCGGCACGAGGGGTGATGGGTTTCCTTGAACGTCTGACACTGTAAGGGTATGTTCACATTTGGTTTTTCTCCACACCTCGGGCTACACGTCAGGAATCATAGAAAAAAGGATGCGGACGTGCGGCCGACGGCCACATGAAGGCCACATTGACTTTAATGAGCAGGACAGAGTCATAATGTGACTGTGTTCTGCTCATTTGCGGGACGTACACTGCTTTTGTGCAGGACTCAATAGCATAGTCGACCACGCTATTGAGTCCTGCACAAAAGCCATGTAGGTCCCGCAAATGAGCAGAACACAGTCACATAATGACTCTGTCCTGCTCATTAAAGTCAATGTGGCCTTCATGTGGCCGTCGGCCGCACGTCCGCATCCTTTTTTCACTGATTCCTGACGTGTAGCCCGAGGTGTGGAGAAAAACCAGATGTGAACCTACCCTAAGATATCTGTTAGGTCCACAAGACACATGGTACCTTTTCTACACTACTCACAAAAAGTTAGGGATATTTGGCTTGCGAGTGAAATTGAAGGAAAAGGTAAAAAGTTCCAGCTCCAGCGATATCAGGTCATGAAGTGGAGCATTTAAAAGGTGATTTCCTTATCACAAACTATTTACTGAAACAAAAGCCAACACCAGTGGTGAGTACAACCCAATAACCAATATCAGTGTCTCTATAACTTGTCATGTGGCCATGAGCATCAAATACAGCTTGACAATGACGTCTCCTGCTGATCACAAGTCGGCTTATTGTCTGTAGAGGGATGGCATCCCACTCTTCTTGAAGGGCGGCCCTTGGGTTATTGAGGTTCTGGGGTACTCAGTTACAAGCCTCTACATGGTGACTTATTTATGTAGTATGGGCCTATCACTGCACCATTCACAAAGTGTAGGGCAGTTCTGTACCGACTAGACACACCTGCCCAGGGACGACCTTTGGGGTGTGCGACCTGTGCGGTTGCACATGGCACATCACTTCTGACCAGCTGGAGGGGGGGGGGGGGGCGTCTGGCAGACAGACAGACAGCTGCACACCTACCTTAGTTATATGTGCTGTCTGTCTGCTGGAGCACCCCCCCCCCCCAGCTGGCCCGGCCTCCTCCTATAGTGGTTAGCTCGGGGAGCTGCAGCAGACTGACAGCACATCTTTTTGCTGTTTGTCTGCCAGAGAGCCCATGGCCGCCCTCCTCCTCCCGCAGGGGTTTGTTCCCTTACGCTCTCTTGTGCTGTGCCATAGCATGATGTCACTGGGCACCTGGACCGCACCTCCCCTTCCTAACACCACACACGGTAGGTTTTATGGCTGAGGGGCTGTATTGTTTGGCTTGGAGGTAGTTGTGTGTATGGCTGGGGTACAGGTGGGAGTTGTGTGTATGGCTGGGGGGTCTGGTAGTTGTGTGTATGGCTGGGGGGTCTGGTAGTTGTGTGTATGGCTGGGGGGTCTGGTAGTTGTGTGTATGGCTGGGGTACAGGGGGGAGTTGTGTGTATGGCTGGGGGGTCTGGTAGTTGTGTGTATGGCTGGGGGGTCTGGTAGTTGTGTGTATGGCTGGGGGGTCTGGTAGTTGTGTGTATGGCTGGGGGGTCTGGTAGTTGTGTGTATGGCTGGGGGTCTGGTAGTTGTGTGTATGGCTGGGGGGTCTGGTAGTTGTATGGCTGGGGGGTCTGGTAGTTGTGTGTATGGCTGGGGGGTCTGGTAGTTGTGTGAAGGCTGGGGGGTCTGGTAGTTGTGTGTATGGCTGGGGGGTCTGGTAGTTGTGTGTATGGCTGGGGGGTCTGGTAGTTGTGTGTATGGCTGGGGGGTCTGGTAGTTGTGTGTATGGCTGGGGTCTGGTAGTTGTGTGTATGGCTATGGGGGGGTTAGTTGTGTGTATGGCTATGGGGGGGGGGTAGTTGTGTGTATGGCTGGGGGCCTGGTACTTGTGTGTATGGCTGGGGGGTCTGGTAGTTGTGTGTATGGCTTGGTGAGTAGTACTTGTGTGTATGGCTTGGTGAGTAGTACTTGTGTGTATGGCTGGGGGTCTGGTAGTTGTGTGTATGTCTGGGGGTCTGGTAGTTGTGTGTATGGCTATGGGGGGTTAGTTGTGTGTATGGCTGGGGGTCTGGTAGTTGTGTGTATGGCTGGGGGGTCTGGTAGTTGTGTGTATGGCTGGGGGCAGTTGTTTGTATGGCTGGGGGAGTCGGGTGGTGGGTGTTGGATGTCATCAGGAGGGGTGGGAGGCTTAGGAGATTTATGTCACCTTGTGGGGGTCTCAGCAGGTCTCAGGGTGGGGGGCCCCATCTACCCTAGGGACGGCCCTGCACCTGCCCTGTACTCAGTAACACCACCAAGGGCGGCCCTAGAGCTGTGGCAGGACTACTACTCTCAGCATGGCCTGGCAGTCTGCTCTGCACTTGTCCTGGCATGCTGGAAGTTGTAGTTCTGCAAGTGCTGCAGGGCCACAGGTTGGAGACTCAGTGATTACAGACAGATACTGATCAGATGATTCATCTTCCGGCAAACAGGGAATGTTCCTATTCACTAACAGCAAAGCCAGCAGAAGGCTGCAAGAACCGCATCACGTCCGCTATTTTAATGCGGTACCGCAATCCACTATCACCATCTAGCAGCTACACGTTCACCTTCACCATAGAAAACGTAAAGCATGCATCCATAGTGAACAGATACTACCAGGCAGTGAGGACACGGGCGGGCAGACGGGACGCTATACTCAGGGATCTCCCACCACTATCCTGTTGCCCTTCGCAACCCGCACGCTTTAGGGTCTCAGCATCTTCCAGCAAAACACGGAAGTGTCAAAAAATCAGAAGCGGGCGTGTTTCTCGCGCTCAACCAATCATAGCACCGCGCTTTCACTCTGCGACTAGCTGATTGGTCCGAAGGCTTCCTCTGTCACTTAATCCCGTGATGCTATTGGCTAGTTTGTAACCAGCTCCTCCCATCTGTAAATTAGACGTCACCGACTCCGATTGCCACGTTGCGGCGGTGTTCGGAGGCGCTCGGCTTTTTCCGGAGAGGACTTCGTAGATGGAGGCGGGAGGGGCAACTTGGAGAGTAGAAGGAGCCGCTTCTTGAGCTGTCAGCATCAGCCGCCGCCGCCTGCTGCAGCCGGGAGTCCCGGGAGAGCGGAGCGACATCCGTCCTGCAGTCATGTTGACCGACAGCAACGTGGAGGAGTTTGAGATCAAGGAGGATGAGCCGTGGTACGACCAGCAGGACCTGCAGCAAGGTGAGAGCATTAAAGGGACGAGCTCCATGCAGCTTCTCATTGTCACCCACCCTTATGCCCGATCATCACTGGAGGAGCACAGCTGCGGGAACATCTGCGGGAATAAGACGGGATGGGCACAGTATACACTGTATATGTACACTATATGGGCACAGTATACACTGTATATGTACACTATATGGGCACAGTATACACTGTATATGTACACTATATGGGCTCAGTATACACTATATATGTACACTATATGGGCACAGTATACACTGTATATGTACACTATATGGGCTCAGTATACACTATATATGTACACTATATGGGCACACTATATATGTACACTATATGGGCTCAGTATACACTGTATATGTACACTATATGGGCACACTGTACACTATATATGTACACTATATGGGCACACTATATGGGCTCACTGTACACTATATATGTACACTATATGGGCTCAGTATACACTATATATGTACACTATATGGGCTCAGTATACACTATATATGTACACTATATGGGCTCAGTATACACTATATATGTACACTATATGGGCTCACTGTACACTATATATGTACACTATATGGGCTCAGTATACACTATATATGTACACTATATGGGCTCAGTATACACTATATATGTACACTATATGGGCTCAGTATACACTATATATGTACACTATATGGGCTCACTGTACACTATATATGTACACTATATGGGCTCAGTATACACTGTATATGTACACTATATGGGCACAGTATACACTGTATATGTGTACACTATATGGGCTCAGTATACACTATATATGTACACTATATGGGCTCTGTATACACTATATGGGCTCACTGTACACTATATATGTACACTATATGGACTCACTGTACACTATATATATGTACACTATATGGGCTCACTGTACACTATATATATGTACACTATATGGGCTCAGTATACACTATATGGGCTCACTGTACACTATATATGTACACTATATGGGCTCACTGTACACTATATATGTACACTATATGGGCTCACTGTACACTATATATGTACACTATATGGGCTCACTGTACACTATATATGTACACTATATGGGCACAGTATACGCTATATATGGGCACAGTATACGCTATATATGGGCACAGTATACGCTATATATGGGCACAGTATACGCTATATATGGGCACAGTATACGCTATATATGGGCACAGTATACGCTATATATGGGCACAGTATATGCTATATAGGCACAGTATACTCTATATATGGGCACACTATACACTATAGGTGCACACTGTATATGTACACTACACTATGGATGCTCACTATACTCTGGGTACACTATATATGCACACTACACTATGGGCTCACTATACACGCTATACACTATATGGGCATGCTATACAATCTGTACACTATATGAGCACATTGTAAACTATATGGGTGTACTATACACTGTAGGTGCTCACTATATATGCACACTATACACTATATATGGGCTCCCTATACACACTATACATTATATATGGGCTCCCTATACACACTATAGATATATATACACACACACACACACTATATATGGGCTCCCTATACACTATACATTATATATGCACACTATACGCCATATGGGCACACTATACACTATATACCATAACTGTTAGGATGTCACAGTCTGTGATAACTGGAGGCTGATCTGTCTGTGATATATTTGGTGCTTGCGATCACCTGAAACCCAATACACAGATGTAATAAGGATTGTCCGCCTCCCAATGACCTGTACAATCTGGTAGACATATACTTATACTGGTAGGAATAGTTTACATGTTGGCTATCAATAAGTCTGGAAAATAAATTGGTGTACACCCCTTGTTATGACCAAGTAAATTTCCATGGCTGGTAGGTTACCTCAGCACCATAGACGTCACCACTATCGATTGTAAATATTTAACACCCCGGTTATAGGCGACTTGGCAAATACAATAGAAAGTATCAGATCTCTAGTTCTCCATCCCTGGTGCCATGCATTCTTCCTGCCCCTGTCATGTCTTTTCTTTGAAGAACAGTGCGGGTGATTCAGTGACCTCAGCCTGTGTGGTGTGTCCATGTCCAGCGGATGTGGTGTGCTTGATGCAATCCCTTTAAAGTGAGGCACTGTCCCTTTAACAGCCAGTGAATGCTGCCCTGTCCATCACTGCGTTGGCGCTGTAGAATGCGTCACTTTGACTGCATCCTGTACTAGACATCAGAATGTCTAATTAGATATTCTATTAACCCTATGCTTTGGAGATTGCTTTAAGTCCACTTTTGTGTTGTTTTTTTTTTTTTTTTTTTTAATTAAAATTATAGTGTAATTTCTTACTAACTTTTCAGAGGAGATGGTGTTATTGTGGGTCTGACCACTAGAACAAGGACCCCACGGCTCCCACATTCTTTACCAGTATCCATGAACCTGCTGCTAAATGTTATTCCTTGCCAAAGAAAGAAAGTCTGATCCAATTCAGCTACAAGATTCCATCCTCAGAAGGTGGCAAAGTCACGTGGCTAGGAAAATGCTTCTCAGCCAGCTGTGGAGCTGGGGCTCCTACTTTAGAGGTGGGCACTTCCATGCTGCTATCTCCGGCTGAAGATGGCATCAACCACGGTGCCCACATGCTTTACTAAAACAGGACCCTAAGCTGGTGCATGTTGGGCTGACCTGATTTGGGCCACTGTGGACTCCCTTAAAGGTTCCTGAGTTTTCATTCTTAGGACCTGGAATACACTCTCCTTTCTTACTGACTTGATAGGGTTAATTATTCGTCTAGAATCAACTATCTATGAGGAGAAAAAACGATATTTGGACAGGTCAAAGCATAGACTAGAGCTGAGAAACCCTAGTGGGTCATAATACCTCAGTGTACTCTACAGTGCTAGACTGCTACCCAGAGGGTCCTGTCCTGGTGCTCCCCAAAGCCTAGAGAGAGATCTACTCTACAAGGATCACTACTAGAGATGAGTGAACCGGGTTCGCGTTCGAGTCCATCCGAACCCGAACGATCGGCATTTGATTAGCAGGGGCTGCTGAACTTGGATAAAGCTCTAAGGTTGTCTGGAAAACATGGATACAGCCAATGACTATATCCATGTTTTCCACATAGCCTTAGGGCTTTATCCAACTTCAGCAGCCACCGCTAATCAAATGCCGAACATTCGGGTTCGGATGGACTCGAGCATGCTCCAGGTTCGCTCATCTCTGATCACTACCTTCAGTTTCTTCCCCATTTGCCCAGGTGGATCCTTCTGCAGCATGCTGCCCTTTAAACCCTAGCCAACATTTCTGTTCTTGTGGTATCACCTAAAGAAAGGGGCTCTTTTGGAGGTTTAGGCCATCGTTGGTGAATGTATGGTCAGATACTACTTTTTCATGAACTGAGGTAAAGAACGTTCTATAAAAGTTCTATAGAAGACTGGAATTGGAGATATGGCCCAAAAAGGCTATGGTATAACTGGTAGTCTCAACTATCAAGGTCCCATTCCATCTCTTACACATAGCGGCCCTCATTTCTCTGGATATCCAGATTGAATCAAGACTCTATTCTTTTAAAGGGCTAGTTCAGCAAAAAAAAAAAAAATCTTTCAAATCAACTGGTGCCAAAGATTTGTTAATTTACTTCTATAAAAAAAAATCTCAAGTCTTCCAGCACTTATCAGCTACTGTATGTCCTACAGGAAGTGGTGTATTCTTTCCAATGCTCTCTGCTGCCACCTCTGTCCATGTCAGGAACTGTCTAGAGCAGGAGAGGTTTTCTATGGGGATTTGCTACTGGATGCGTGTCTTCCCTTAAAGGGGTTATCCAGCCCTACAAAAACATGGCCACTTTCTTCCAGAGACAGACCCACTCTTGTCTCCAGCTTGGGCGGAGTTTTGCTGCTCAGTTCCATTGAAGTGAATGGAGCTTAATTGCAAACTGCACCTGAACTGGAGACAAGAGTCGTGTTGTAGCACTGGATAACCCCTTTAAGTTCCCCTAGGACCACTGTCTGTTTTATATTGCTTTATACTAAATACCTTCCACCCACTTAATTTCTATACTTAAAAGTGAGTTCTCACCATGGTGCCATCTCTATATGTTCTCTACACTGTTTCTGTGGTCATCGACCAACTTGTTCCCCATGTCTTGCCAGTTACCATGGTACCGAATAGTCTTCATCACAACGTACAGGTTTAAGATTTTGATATAGCTGAACTGTACACTCAAAGTAAAGAAAATTAATGAATAACCTATTTAGTTATACACCGTGAAGCACCCGCAGCCGTACATAACCGGCCATATCTGATGGTTCACTTGAAGTGAGTAATAAAGCAAAATGTTCTCCGTAGCAAATCGATTTTTATGCTGATCCCTCCCGGCAACTGACTGACGGCCAAATGATACACCACGGTTATTGGTCCTAGGGGGACGGTGATAGGCTTACAGATCAGTAATAGCCTGGTGATCTGCAGGTTACCCTCCCCCAGTCTACAGGGCCAAGAATTACACAGCATGTAAAGCATATATAAACCCTGTCGGAAGTGATCGGAGAAGGTCTAGGTACTGGGAACCCCACTGGATGGTAGAAGAAGGGGCAAAAGTGCTATGCGAGTGCGAGAAGGGTGCCTGTATTATACAGTGTATGGGTTTTTAGGCTTGTTGTGTTCAGTGGGGCATTCAGTTTACAGTAGAGTTTCCCTTTAACTTCTGAGGCCTAACGTGAGGTGTCGTTATCACAGTCTTATGTAATCATCTTGAGACTCTACAATGAACTTGGCAGTGACTGAAGGAACCGCAGTGAATTCTGCTGAGATCAGGTATCTGCACCTGGAGTAATGGATTATGCATTAGGCCTAATCTGCACTGCGTGGACTCTAGAGCGGACCGCTTCCACGCTGTAAACTTGGCAGGTGATGAGACTCGGATTAATCGATCAATAGCTGTAAGCGTATTGTATGCCTCATTACAATCCTATCTATAGCAATGTGGCTGAGGGAAGAGTATGTCTGACACTCTGCACCATGTGGCGGCACAGGAAGCAGTGGGGACTCTGCCTGCCGCTGTACGGGGGGGTTTCACACTTGGAGATCTGTATTTACTGAAAAAAGAAATATCTCCTAACATATAGAAGTAAGGAAGCTTTTTCAAAGGAATCCTTAAAGGAATTTTCTCGCCTCCGTTGGTGGATGGGACAGCAGATACCCTAAATGACCCAGAGTGAATTCCACATTGCAGGCACAATATGAGTAAATTCCTACATACATATCACAAGGATTCACACATCCCAGCCACTGGTCTGATGACCCGCACTAACAGCTTCAATGGGGATGCGGGATGCTGTGTGGGGGAGGGGAGGATAGTTTGGGCTTGCAGGGTTTCATTGTGATACGTACAAGCATGTTCTTCAGTATTGCCCATAATAAACTCATCTGCAGTTTGCATCTACTGTATATAAGAATATAAGCTCCTAGTCCATGTGGTTTTACTACTGCTGCAGACGCTATTCACTGGAGCGGTCACACTAGTGATACAGGAAGGCCATGTCATCACTATTACTTTGTAGATTGTGACGCAGGACTCTCCTTTGGGTTTGTGTAAAATTTTTCACTAGGGCAGGAAGTTTCACAATTTTCTGATAACATCTTCCTCATGTTACATTAGACGTCTTTTTCTCTTCTCTTCCATGTGTCTATACATTCCCCAACATCTCGAAGAATCCTGAGCATGTGAGCAGGAGATCCTGATCCCTGTCCATGAGCGATACCCCCCGCCCAGACACACAGCAGGAGTCACATCATTCAGCCCATCCTAAGCCTCCCTGTCCTAAGCTGCTCATACATCCATAGATTAAAGTTTGTTGTGTTGGATATTCTGTCTATGGGGGAAAGTTTAGTTATTGCACACATGCATTGTGGATGGAGGACTTGGTCAATGTCTTTGGTAACATCATGAAAACATGTCTTCTTGGATTATAAATCTGATTATTTTTGTATTTTATGAGAAATTGTGCAATCTTTGTCCCTGTGTTGCATTGGTTTGCTTCTGAGCTCATTCATTAGGAGTCCAGTGGGTGGCCCTATTTAAAGAGGTATTCCGCTCAAACATAAGTTTTTTATATGTTGCTGCCCATGGTGAGACTAACAATTCCTTCCATACATATTATCTATTCAGTCTCCTTTCCCCAGTTCTGAGCTGCTGCTTTCAGCTGGAAACACAAAAACCTGTGTGTGAGCTTTTCTCCCTGTCTTTCCCCCCCCCCCTCCCTTCTGAGACAGCTGATATAGTCCCTGTCAGGCTTTATCTGCAACACTGTAGCTTCTGGGAGAGTTAATCACAGTGAGTTCATTAGCAACGTGACCTCAGATTAACCCACCCAGCATTACAAAAAAAGTTACAATGTTGCAGACAAAGCCAGCCAGAGACTCGTTTACATCAGCCCTCTCAGAAGTGAGGGAGGAGGGGGAAATCGCGAGAAAAGTGCACCTACAGATTTTTTGTGTCTTCAGCAGAAAGCAGCAGCTCAGAACTGGGGTAAGAGAATGAATAGATATAATAACAAGTATGGAAGAATTTGTTAGGCTCTATTCCCACGTTCCGTGTTCCTCACGAAACACGGACAAGGAATGCCTGTAAGGGAGTCTCCCCTGCCCGGACAGCATCTGTGATAAGATGCTGAGAGCGGGGGAACTGTACTCATATGCGCCGTGCTTTAATGACAGCACCACGCGCCGCTGATTCATATTAGTACAGTTCCCCCGCTCCCAGCATCTTATCACAGATTCTGTCCGGGAGGGGGAGACTCCATTACAGGCTTTCCTCGCCCGTATTCCGTGAGGAACAAGGAATGTGGGAATACAGCCTTAGTACCACCATGGGCAGCAACATATCAAAAGTTATGTCTTGGTGCAATACCCCTTTAAGTGATTCCTTTTGGTCGTGTGGTGCCTCCCCAATCTGATTATCACAGGGGTAGAAAAAGTGAGAAGAATTGTATGGTATAATAGAAGGCCTGTGCCGCCTCCTGCTGTATTGCCCACAATGTATACAATGCATGGCAGCTCTGTGTGGGTGGTATTGAAATGTGATTGATAGTTCTTCTCTCAGAACTTCTTTCAGCCCTGTGTTGGAAGATCACTACTACAGGTTTATGGCATCTCCAGCATTATCGGTGAGCAGGGTTTAAGCCGTGAAGAGAAGATGAGTAACTCCTCAGACATGGCAGAGCGCTGCCAACCGACCTGAAACAATAGCGTCTGTTCTCATTGACCTCCCATTGTACAGTCTTCAGCCTTGTGGTTGTGAATGGGGTCAAACAATGGCAGCTGCCGATGTATGTGTGGGGTTACTGTTGTCTGAAGCCTTTGTTACACTACAGTAACATCCTGCATCCTGTCTTGGATAAGAGATCAGATTCTTTTTAAAGAAACCTCAGCAAAATTATCAAATATTCAGGATGATTTAAGTACATAGAAAAGTGTAAAGAACTTTTATCTGAGTGGAAAACTTTTTGGAAGAGAGAGTTGTTCTTTATATTATGCTTGTATTACATGGCTGTGCCACCTGTATAGCTCTGTATGTCGGCACCTTTTGTTAGCGGTGAATGGCGCATATCTAGGCGAATCAATAGTCAGTTTCTGAGGTCTGATCATTTGCATGGCTCCTTTCTCCTCTGTGAATGACCCCTCTGTGTGCCGTGCAGCTGTGCTCGACTCCGTCTATTTAGTCATGGATGTCGCTTTAATTCTCACTGCTGTGCGGAAAGCCTGTGCCGCTTTACAATGGACATCGTGGAATGTGGGCTGCATTTTTTTTCTTAAAGGAGCCTTTAGCAGTTCACTCCTATGTATAAGACATTGTGTCTAGATGAATTTCTCAAGTATGTGACATGTCCCTGTGGGCTGATCTCTTATCTGTAACACGCCTGGATAAATTATGACCAAGCCTAGGTGCCAGCCCTAAAAACTAGGAGCCAGCAATGACATTCAGTACGAACAGGTGCTCAAGGTATTTGGGGATGTGCAAACTCATAAGTGTGGGCTCCCCTTGTATTCACAGCAGCTTTTCCCTCATCTGTCCCTTGTAAAAGTTGTGCTGCCCCCTCCCTTATACTTCGCCATTTGTCAGAGTGCTCCCCCCACCTTCTCCACGAGGCCTCCTCAGGCCCCTTGTCCATCCCTTCTGCACGATCCCCAAATAGGCCATAGACGTTGTTCAGCACCTGGTGGAAGCATTGGAAAGCAAAACCCAGAAACAATTCCTTGGCGGCCATGTTTTTTCCAGCCCGCTATTATATTTAGGATTATAGATTCAGAGTGTTCTTGGTCCAGAGAGGTTCCTCTATTGTAAATGACATGACATCCATTTTGTGGGCCGAGTTTTAGCAGACATTAGAAACTTATGAGATTCACAGCAAGAATTAAAACAGGTTCTGCAAATCCAATAAGATAAAGAAAGTCATTCTGGTGATAGCTCTATAAGGGAGAGTGGACATGCTTTGCATTGATTTACAGGAGTCAAAATGCATTTTATTGGATGAAGCAGTGTCTATGTGCACTTTATTTTTTTTTTTTCTCCAGAAGAAATGTGTTTTTTTTGTTTTTTTTTCCTTAGCTTTTTGGGACCGAGGGCTTTTCTGTATTTTGGGTCATTTATAACTAGAGATGAGCGAACCTCGAGCATGCTAGAGTTCTAATGCCGAACGCTCGGGTTCGGATGATTAGCGGTGGCTGCTGAAGTTGGATAAAGCCCTAAGGCTATGTGGAAAGCATGGATATAGTCATTGGCTGTATCCATGTTTTCCAGACAACCTTAGAGCTTTATCCAACTTCCGCAGCCACCACTAATCAAATGCCGATCGCATTGGTTCGCTCTTCTCTATTTATAACATTAAATACAGTCCCAAAATACAACTGTATTTTGAAACTTAAAAGGGGTATCCTAAAAACTCTCCATCATCACAGCTGCTGTCACAAAGCTCACGCTCCAGTAGAACAGCATCTCTGGGATCAGAACATACAGTTGGTTTCTTAGCCAATCAGTGGTGCAGCAGTGTCACATCTCAGGCACTGGTTGGCTGAGCAGGCACCTGTTTTTGTTTTTTTTTTCACCTGGAAGCGCCTCCTACCTGCCTGGGCACAGTTATTAAATATAATGTATGCCTCTTTAAAGGTCCTATAAAATTTATAGGAGGCTCTTTCCTACAAAGTTTAATATATATATATATATATATTAATGTAATCTGGGATTGAAATTCCCTTTTTAAAGACCTAAAAAACAATGGAGACTCCTGTGTTTGCAGACACAACTCTATCATAGCTATCATAGTATGGCACCTAATAGGACCTTTAGACATTCCTTATACCATAGGTTTACATGGGACTGACGTGTTGTATATTTTTCCTTTTAACTTCTAATATGTGAACATACCCCCCATGCATAGTGCGCTAGTGGACCCGGTATGGCCTGGTATCCATGCTGCTGCAGCAGGTGGAGGCCATAAGTTGACATCTAAGGTGTTTTGCATGTGAAGTACATGGATGCTGACATAGCACAGGTGCAGCACTTCATAATCCTATTCATTACAGTCTATTTGCTTTTTCCAGTTTCATAGTAGACATTTGAGCTGGGTCCAGCACCTCCCAGATTAGGCTAACAATCCGCCACCGGCTTTTACAGGGCATTTTCTTCTTCCATAATTATATGTTGTTGTTTGCAAACAATGATTAAACCTTATTCACCTTTTACCTCAAAAATGTGGTAGTGTTTTTTTTGTTTTGTTTGTTTTTTTAAAATAATTTTTAAGCTTGTTAATTTCTTTGCTCCCGCACTGCTCCTGTTGATCTGATCTGTGGCCTGTCTATCATCAGATCTGCAACTCGCTGCCGAGCTTGGCAAGACGTTACTGGACCGAAACACTGAGCTTGAGGAGTCTCTGCAGCAGATGTACGCCACCAACCAGGAACAGATCCAGGAAATTGAGGTACAAAGCTTTTCCTGCCTCTGGCTGCTTACCATTGTGTACTCATACTTCTGTGCAGAGACTGAGACGTCTCCAGCCCCTGCATGAAATCTCTGCTTATGGGCATCATCCTTGTGAGCCGAGTTTTTATGGGTTCAATCACTATAGTCAACCTTTGTCAAGCTAGTGCAAAACTA
Source organism: Dendropsophus ebraccatus (assembly GCF_027789765.1). NCBI lineage: Eukaryota > Metazoa > Chordata > Amphibia > Anura > Hylidae > Dendropsophus > Dendropsophus ebraccatus. Next base: position 88,414,771 of record NC_091462.1, read on the forward strand.
CAACTCCCGTATGCCCTGAGAACATGATGGGGGTTATAGTTTTGCCACAGGTTGAAGCATGGTGGGTTAGTCAGATGCAAAGCATCAGAATCTCTAACAGAGCTTTGAATGTGATCAGAAGAGAAGGTTGACTTTCTTAGCACAGTGGTACCTTGGTTTAAGAGTATCTTAAATTGCTAAATTGTGACTTGGTTTAAGAGTATTGCTTTGGATTAAGAGCTCCCTGTACTGGGTGGGAGGGGGAGGGGAATGGCCTGCATAGTGGGGTCTACAGCACTGTACTCTGGCCCAGAAAGTCTCCCTCACCTTCCAAATCATGGCAGATCCACTTCAGGCTGAGGCTTACATCAGGGGACAGGACATAGCTGTAACCCCTCTCTCTCTCTCTCTCTCTCTCTCTCTCTCTCTGCCCGGACAGAGTGCTGCATGTATGTGCCCACATCTGTCCTGCTCATTCCTTCATGCTCCCTGCAGTCTCTGTCATCCCTTGTGTTTCCCATCCTCCCCATTACTGTACAGTAACTTATAATATCACATATTCTGCTGTTTCTAAATGTTTGTTTCATTTGTTTTACATTTTGTTCAGAAAAAAAATCATTATTTTTGGGCTGTGGAACCAATTGTCTGCATTTCAATTATTTCTTATGATACAATTTGCTTTGGTTAAAGAGTGATTTGGATTTCAAGCACGGTCCCAGAACGAATTATACTCGTAATCCAAGGCACCACTGTATATATAGCAGTCTGTATAAGGTGATAGCACAAGCTGGCTGTGGGGTCCTGCAATGGGCCTGATGTGACTGCATTCTGCATACAGCTCTGAAGCTTATATGTATTCTATACCATCTCCCTGGATGTCGGGCACACTGGTCCTCTTGTGAATATCATATATATATATATATAGCATTGTCATGGCGCTGTGCGAAAATAGTCTAAAAATAGGACATTGCAGATCCCGTGTACTACCTCTATGCCCCATAGGAAAGTGCTAATCTGGAATAGGTCATATTGAAGCACTTCAGGTTAATCCATACTTTGCAGCAAATCCTTCGGTCATATGAAGCAGCTGCAGAAACCAAAGGCCTAACTGAGTGTTACTGAATAGACAGCGATGTGACGGGCGGAGCTGGGATTGTGCTGGAATGAGAATGATTAGGGTAAAACTTATAAGGCCGAGCATTATGGGTAACTGTGTTCAGTAAAGCTGTGGATTGCTGCATGTATCCGGTTTGAATACGGTTTGCCTGCTTTGTTCTTCTTTCCTGTTCATTAGCTTCCTCCTATACTCATGGTTCCTTTTGCACCTTTTCCCATAGTCTCCTCAATATTAGTCTATATAGCAGAACAAAGCTGTGTGTGTGTGTATGTGTGTATATATATATATATATATATATATATATATATATATATATATATATATATATATATATATATATATATATATATATATATATATATACACACCCACACAGTGGTGCCTTGGATTACGAGCATAATTTGTTCCAGGACCGCGCTTGTAATCCAAATCCACTCTTAAAGGGGTTGTCCGGCGAAAAAAAATTATTCACAGAATAACACACATTACAAAGTTATACAACTTTGTAATGTATGTTATGTCTGTGAATGGCCCCCTTCCCCGTGTCCCACCACCCCCACCCGTGTACCCGGAAGTGTGGTGCGCTATACATTACCTGTCGCGTGCCGACCACGGTCTCCGATCGTCAGCAGTGACGTCTTCTTCGGGAGCTTGGCGGATCTTCCCGAGTGCCGGCCGCCCTCTGCAGCGTCATCCGAAGCTCAGCCGCGATTGGCTGAGCATAACTGTGCTCAGCCAATCGCGGCTGAGCAGCTGATGACGTGGCCGCGTCATCAGCCACTCAGCCGCGATTGGCTGAGCACAGTTATGCTCAGCCAATCGCGGCTGAGCTTCGGATGACGCTGCAGAGGGTGGCCGGCACTCGGGAAGATCCGACAAACTCCCGAAGAAGACGTCACTGCTGACGATCGGAGACCGTGGACGACACGACATGCGGTGAGTATAATGCACCACACTTCCGGGTCTAGCGTGGGTGGGGGGAAACACGGGGAAGGGGGCCATTCACAGACATAACATACATTACAAAGTTGTATAACTTTGTAATGTGTGTTATTCTGTGAATAATTTTTTTTCGCCGGATAACCCCTTTAAACTAAAGCAAATTTTCCCATAAGAAATCATAGAAATGCAGACAATTGGTTCCCCACCCCAAAAATAATGATTTATTATTCTGAATAACATGTAAAACTAATAAAACAAACATTCAGAAACAGCTAAATATGTGATATTATAAGTTACTGTACAGTAATGGAGAGGATGGGAAACACAAGGGCGGACAGAGACTGCAGGGAGCAGGAAGGAATGAGCAGGGCAGATGTGGGCACATACATGCAGCGCTCTCTGTCCGGGGAGAGAGAGGTTACAGCTATGGAGAGATTACCTCCACCGTCCTGTCCTCTGATGTAAGCCCCAACCTGAAGTGGATATGCTATGATTTGGAAGGTGAGGGAGACTTCCTGGGTTAGAGTACAGTGCTGTAGACCCCGCTATGCAGACCATGCCCCTCCCCCACTCGCGCTCCCACCCAGTACAGGGAGCTCTTAAACCAAAGCAATGCTCTTAAACCAAGTCACAAATTTTAAACCAAGGTACCACTGTATATATAATATATATATATATATATATATATATATATATATATATATATATATATATATATATATATATATAAATTTTCATTCAAACACAGTGGCGATCAAAATTAGAGAACACTACACAATTTCCTACATGTCAAGATCACTGTGTAGTCCTATGTCAATATATCCTAACATGAGTAAAATAGCTGTATTTTAGGCTTATTTCATAAACTGTGGACATCCTAAAGCACAGAAATTTCCCCCAACAATATTGGGGGAAATCTATTAAACATGGTGTAAAGTGAAACTGGCTCAGTTGCCCCTAGCAACCAATCAGATTCCACCTTTCATTTTCCAAAGAGTCTGAGGAATGAAAGGTGGAATCTGATTGGTTGCTAGGGGCAACTGAGACAGTTTCACTTTACAGCAGTTTGATAAATCTCCCTCATTGTTCATACACTGTGAACAGTGTGTGGTTAACTTCCCCCACAAGTGTAAATGAAAAGTGAAAAATAAACACCAGAATTATATATTAGAAAATGTATTAAAAAAAAAAAAAATCTAATTATTTCTTAAACCAATATGATACCAATAAAAACTAGAGATCATGGTGCAAAAAATGACACCCCATCCAGCCCTGTAGGTGGAAAAAAATTAAAGGGCTATGGCTCTTAGAAAGTGGGGAGGAACATTTTATTAATTTGTCCCGAACATCCGGGCATCAAGGACTTCGGTCATGAAGGGGTTAATTATGATGTTGAGCGCTCTTGAACAGTTTATAAGTTTGCGCTAGTGTACAGACACAGCTTCATGGCATTTTGCAAAAGATGCCCTGTGCTCCGTGAGGATACTTTGTGTGCCCTGTACAATGTGAGGATATTACTTTGTGGGGTTGCCCGCAGTCAGACCTTTCTATTTTATCCCATTTCTTTTCTATAGGAAGGATAAGTCTGTACATAGAGTAGTCTGTCACCAAAGCCGCAATATGTTTTCCAATGCTCAATGAAAAGCAGAACTATTAGGCACAAGTTCACACACTAAATGCCGGCTGCCAGCCTGACTCCTTAAAACCAGGCTCGTTCTGTATCCTATTGAGTCTGGAAGGTAATGTGGGGCTGTTTAGCAAGTGCAGTTCCTTCTACTTGTTCATCATAGTTAGGATGTCTACAGGACGTCATGGTTTTATTTTTTTTTCCTACCAGTACCTCACAAAGCAGGTGGATCTACTGAGGCGGATGAATGAGCAGCATGCCAAGGTGTATGAGCAGCTAGATGTCACAGCCAGAGAACTAGAAGGTGCCAATCAGAAGCTGGTGCTGGAGAGCCGGGCATCACAGCAGAAGATAGTAAGGTAGGTGGCCGTGCATGGAAAATTCCTTCAGAGACTGCATTCACACGTTCCGTGCGGAACATGGATGTGGAAGGCCTGTAACGGACTCGGGCAGCATCTGGGAGCGGGGGAACTGTACAGATATGCATCGTGAAAGCACCGCGCGGCTGCTTCATTACAGCGTGGCGCATATCTATACAGTTCCCCCGCTCCCAGCATCTTATCACAGATGCTGCCCTGGAAGAGTAGGGAGTCCGTTAGAGGTCTTACACGGCCGTGTTCCGCGCGGAACACAGAAGGTGAAAATTGGCCTTTGCCTTTTAACAGGAACTCAAACAAAATTAGTTCCTTATTTAGTCCTTCTTACTCCCTAGTTTGCCCTAATCTTGGCCATAGGATGACCCTTACTTATGGTATCTGCAAGAAGCATGGGATATATTACTACGTTCTGGCATACAGCCTTCAGTATAGTAAAGACTGGGGCACAGATATCCTAAACTATAGTAAAAAATCTTCTGTCAGTCTCTGGTGGCTTCTTGCTTTTTACCCTATGTATCTGCAACTTGTTTGTCCTGTTTAAAAGGTTGCAACATGTGATAATTCAGGAAGTCCTGGCGACATGATGGGTCCGTGTATACACCTTATAAGGGCCGTCTGTTATGTTGTCGCTTGTAAAAGATCTGTCAAATGTGCTTTAAATTATTGCTTAGAACTAACCAGTCTTTTTGTATTTTCATTTAAAAAAAGCAGACATTTATTGTAGTAATCCTAGATGCCACCAAAACCAGGCACTATTGTTCCTACATTGTAAATTGCACCTATAGATAATGTATCTTTTGGATGAGGCACTACACAGGGATGGGGAACCTTCGGCCCTCCAGCTGTTGCAAAACTACAATTCCCATCGTGCCTGGACATGACTGTCCAGGCATGATAGGAATTGTAGTTTTGCAACAGCTGGAAGTCAGAGGTTCCCCATCCCTGCACTACACAAGGGAGTATAGCGCTTTGGATTAGTCTATATATAAGAGAACAGAACTAGTTGGCAGGATATTACCTATTAAATGCCTGGTCTACCAAATTGCAGTCAGTCTCTAACAGCCCAGACCCTTTAGATACAACTAGAACTTTAAGTAGAATAGTTTCATTTGAATCCTTTTAGCTAAGGGCTTATGTATGTTCATCATTCTTAGAGAACTTCCATGTTTATGAGATATTGTTAGATCCAGACAATGTTTGTGGTGCGTTCACAACCAGTGAATAGGTGAGGTGGAGGTCCTTGGTAATCATCACTTTTTTCTACCCTTTTTAGTTTGACAGAGACCATTGAAAGTCTACAGATTCACATTGAAGATCTTCAGAAACAGGTGGAAGAGCTGAAGAAGCCAGGACGGGTGTGCCGCAGTCGTGAGAAATTTGAACAATCTAGATCGACACACAGCTTCCACTGCCTAAAGGAGCTCTACGACCTGCGCAAGTAAGCGTTACAAAGATTAACAAATATATCAACCCATGACGTCTAAATATGTCCTTGTTGCTTTAGAAAAAAATTTGATGCATCAGACATGTAGAAAGGTTTGATTGATAAGGGGCTGGGTGTTCAGATCCCTACTAATCATTAGTTGGGAGAAGTGTGTGACTATCCTCTTCACTCTCCGGCTTGCTGCAATCTCTAGCTCACTGCAGAAGCCGGTCTCCATAGACTTACAATGTAGATCCATCTCCTGTAGTGAGACCGTAAAGGCAGCGAGCCAGAAAGTGACCAACAGTAAGGTGAGTGTCTGAATTGATCAGTCAGGGTCTTGGTGTTCAATTTAATTTTGCTTTGAACAGCACTTGTCATCGGCGTCCTTTCATCACCACTTAAGAACCTCTTATAATTCCTTGGTTTCTCAGTCTGAAGTATATTCCCTCTTTCTGCAGGTATTTTGTTTATGATCACGTCTTTGCCGAGAAGATCGCATCTCTAAACGCACAACCTGGTCCACTTGAGGAGGAAAATGAGCATCTCAAGAAGACTTTGGCTGTTCTGGAGGCACAACTGAGTCTAGAACGTAAGAAAAGGGAGACCTTAGAGGACGAGTATCATCAGGTCCTGAGAGAAAATCAAGAAGTCGAGCAGATTCTGAAAGACAGAGATTCCATTCATGCCCGGGCAGAAGAGCTGGAAGCAGAGGTGGCTGAAATGCGTCAGATATGTCGGTCGGATAGCGTATTCTCGAGCAGTGTTGAAAAGCTGATACCGGAGTCCATCTTCATCTCATTCAAAGAGGCTGGAGAAAAAGACGTGGAGTCTGATCCCATCATGCCCATCTCAGAAGTAGAAAAAAAGCCCTTAAAAAGAAGCAGCAGTGAGATGGTCCTGCCCAGCATTGCTGCAGAAGCCATTCGTAATGGTCATGAGGAAACCTGTATCCGAAGGACTGAGGCTGTGAAGCAAAGGGGGATCTCTCTGCTCAACGAGGTGGACTCCCAGTACAGTGCTCTGAAGGCCAAGTACGAGGAGCTTCTCCAGCGCTGCCAGCTGGAGGATGACTTCTTCAGTCACAAGGCTGTCCAGACCTCAAAGCTCTCCACCACCACCACCTCTCCCGACGACTCTCCATCAAATACCCTACATTCTACCAAACATCGCTCCACCTCCCCTGTGTCCCAGCCGGAGTACAAAGTTCTTTTTCAGGAAATATTTAGTTGTATCAACAAAACCAAAGAAGAGATCAGCGAGCACCGAACAAAATACAAACTGAAGTCTACCACCCAAAATAGCTAGAAGCTCCAGACACACTTTTTTTTTTTTTTTTTTTTTCTTCATATGTACCCTCTACTTCAACCTATATGTATATTTCCTTCTAAATTATTTTTAATGCTTGAGCATAAAGATGTCATGGCTACCTCAATAGCCGATACAACGTTCAGCAAGGTGACTCAGATAGGTGAGAAATGTAACCAATAGAGATGAGCGAACCTCGGGCATGCTCGAGTCGATCCAAACCCAAACTTTCGACATTTGATTAGCGGTGGCTGCTGAACTTGGATAAAGCCCTAGGCTATGTGGAAAACATAGATATAGTCATTGGCTGTATCCATGTTTTCCAGACAACCTTAGAGCTTTATCAAAGTTCTGCAGCCCCCGCTAATCAAATGGCGAACGTTCGGGTTCGGATCGACCCGAACCCGGTTCACTCATCTCTAGTAACTAACTTTCAGATCCTCACCTTGTGTTATCTCACGAGCTTTAACCGTCTTTGCCTATTCTGCTCACTAGGAGAAGACCTTAAAGGAGATGTATACAAGAAAAAAAGTATGACTGCCTCCTTCCAAAAATAGCACCACACCTCCCTATGGGTTGTGTGTGGTATTGCAGCTCAGCTCCATTGAAGTGGGTCTAGGCTGCACTACCAGACCTGACCTGTTGGACTGCTGTGCTGCATCTTTTGAAAGAAAGGTCCTTCTTGGAATAAAAAAAGACAACCCATTTTTCTGGGTGATCTCCTCCATGCAACCAGCACAATTTTAGAGTTAGAATTTGTTACTTTCTTAGTATAACACATGTAGTCATCATCTATGTCAGAAGAAAAAGCACAATTTTAGAAAGGTATATTTTATGCATGGCAGCCATGTAGGAGCTGAACTGTGTAAATGATATGTCTGCGGTAAACGTAGTTCTGATACATTTAGTATCACTTTTATGTAAAAGCTAAAGGAGGGGATGGGGCCCTATATCTGTCCCCATTCAGAGACTACCTTTGCTGTAATACTGTGATGTAGTATTAGAGAACACTAATATATTGCACTTATTTCTAGCTGTAAATGATCTCTCATAAATTTTTATTAGAGTTTATTTTGTATTTTTTTTCAATTGTTTTTTTCCTAAGTTCTGCAGTTGCTGTTATAAGATACTTGCCTAAATGTGGGGACACCACGGCAGCCATTCTGTTAGGCTTGTGCCCACACTTTGAGGACTTTACAGGCATTATGCAGACAGATCTGCCCCTCTGATGGTGTACCGTTCTACAGAACATGATTGTTCTAAGGAAAATTACAGAGAAGGTTAATATTTTCTGATGCAGAGTCTGAATTGTGTCCTTAGCTTTAAGCTCCCCTATGCGCTACTATATAGAAAGCTCCCTGACACACATCCTGCCATACGTCACCTGCTAATGGTTTTTCCCTAGCACTGGTTCCTCAGGGTCATCTGGGTTTGGTATGATTTAGACCAGGGATGGAGAACCTTTGGCCCTTCAGCTGTTGCAAAACTACAATTTCCATCATGCCTGGACGGTCAAAGCTTTAGCATGATAGGAATTGCAGTTTTACAGCAGGTGTAGGGCCAAAGTTTCCCATCCCTGATTCAGACAATGATGCTGGGTATAATACAATATGTTGACTGTCCTATAAGGTATCAATAGATTATAATCCTGTTTTGTAGCATATCATGGGATTTGCATTCAAATCCTTGCCAAACCCATGTTATGTCTGAATATAAGGCATTCGCATACAGACTGTTTACACCATTGTGAATAAAACCTGTCATAACTGGAATCTTTCCTTTTAAAGGGGTTTTCCGGGTTTTTATCATTGATGTCCTGTCCAAGGATAGGTCATCAGTGTATGATTGGGGTGCTGATTCCATTGATCCAGGTCAGGGTAGCTGCTATATCTGCCCTTATACACAGCGGACAGTGACTGAAGCCCAGCACCATCTATCAATCAGTAAGGGGCTGGAGATTTGCTATACATTCCCATAGAGTAAAGGCTTATTCACATGGTGCAGTTATGTCCGTTTTTGCCTTAAGCCTTTTGAGATTTGTGAAAAATCATAGCAGAATTGTGTATCATGACTGCAACATGTGAACAAGCCCTACAGGAACTTTTACTGTTATATTTGATGAAGGGCCTTGAGTGGTACATGAAATAAGGTCAGGGATGGGGAACCTTTGGCCCTTCTAAGCTGTTGCAAAACTAGAATTCCCATCATGCCCGGACAGCCAAAGCTTTAGCCATAATAGGAATTGTAGCTTTGCAACAGCTGGAAGGCCGAGGGTTCCCCATCCCTGCTATAGGTATTCTCTTTTTGTTCTGTGACTCCCCCTCATGCAGCGCCCCCCTCAGGCTCTTCCATGCATCAGTTTTGGCTGGAGCCTCACTTTAAGTGTTTGTTTTTTTAGGGCAAATCTGCAACAAAAAACAAGCTGTTTTGTAACTTTTTTTTTTTCTATTTTTGTTATTATTTATTGTAACCTATTAATATGTTGGCTTAATCGACTAAAGTGTTATGCATTAGGATATTCTGGAAGATTTGCCTCAATACAGGGTGCTGTATTACAGCCGCAAGTCATGCTATTAAATAAATACTGTGTTACATAGGTGTATGCGGCCTCATTTACACTCGCACTACTGGGTGTGCTGCATTGTACAACTGATGCATTTGTGGATCACTATTTAGCACATCCTTTATAAAGCAAGAAAAGGCCATAAAATGCATAAATGCGCCCTAGTTTAGCGGTAGCCTGATGGGATATGAGAGAGATTAGTCCTATCCCATATGTAGGTGCGTCAAGGAATAGGACAGGGTAATGTTATGAATGAAGTGGAGGTTGGGGCAGGAGGCATTGGTGAAGCTATATAGGTATGTTGGATTAGGTGGAGTCAGCTGTTGTAGTAGTCTGGTATTACCATGAATGACCTGGGCTTATACACTATGGCATCAGTAAGAAGTATTCTAGACTAGACACAGTGTTACTGATGGCGGCACGTTATGGAAGTCTATGTATGTTTCTCAATTCCTAGAAGGAAAAACTGCTTATAAGAAAAAAAATTGTCATGTATTTGTATGCTGTCAGGTGGATATTGGATTATATATCCCTGACGCAGTCTGATCCGCAAATAAAGACATTCCGTACAGGTGTGTGTGTCCTTTCTCGTCTTACTTAAACCCAATCCAGCAGGTAAATAAGACTGAACAGAGACTTCAGAATCAGATGTACCAACAAGATGGCTAAACCGCAGTTATGGGGGCATTTTGTCTATAGAAGAATGGTGGCACCCTATATATGACTGATGCAGCAATGTGGCATCCACTGTAAGAATACAACAGATGTACTTGTCACTGACTTATTTGCTCACAAATCTTATGCTCAGGGGCCATTTACAGAGAAAGATTACCTGACAGATTATCTGCCAAAGATTTGAAGCCAAAGCCAGGAACAGGCTATAAACAGATCGGGTCATAAAGGAAAGCCTGAGATTTCTCCTTTTCAAATACATTCCTGGCTTTGGCTTCAAATCTTTGGCAGATAATCTTTGTGTAAATGGGCCCTTAGAGGGTAAAAATATTGTTGCTAAAGCTTCTTTAAAGAGAACCTATCATCTCATTTTGTGTCCTTTGGTACACTTATAAAGTTACATGCCGCCTTTGCAGTCTGTATCTTATACTTTACCTAATCGTCTCTCCTAGTGCTGTAACAAGTTGTAATTTACTGTTCTAAAAAAAAAAAAAAAATCTTAAGTCTTCCAGTAGTTATGAGCTGCTGTATGTCCTGCAAAAAGTGGTGTATTCTTCACAGTTTGGAGAACAGGAGAAGTTTTTCTGTGGGGATTTGCTACTGCTCTGGACAGTTCCTGTCATGAACAGCGGGGGCAGCAGAGAGCACTCTGTCAGACTGGAAACAATACACCACTTCCTTCAGGACATACAGCAGCTGATAAGTGCTGGACATCTTAATATGAATTACAAGTCTCTGGCACGTAAATATTGTAGTGTAAATGTAGCAGCAGTGTATGTAACTGCAGCATTGCCTCTTTCAAATAAACCTGTCCTTAGGGCAGTCTAATATCTGATCATGGGAAGCCAACTATCCAGTCTGCAGTACCCTCTTGGTAGGCCCTACATAGTACAACAGAGCTTTAGGAAACATGTCTGCCCCCACCATGATGAGCGTCATTCATGAGGAAAAAAATCCCTCTACTACAGACAGGCCTCACAAACCAGGAGTGTGAAACTGTGGCTCTTCTACTACTGCAAGACTACAATTCCCATCATGTCTGGACAGTCAAAGCTTTTGGGAATTATAGTTTTGTAACCATTAGAGAGCCGCAGTTTGATACCTGTGTCCCAAACAAAAGTAACGTTATCCCCTCTCATACAAACCTCAGCCATGTAAGAACACCAATACATTTCCTATAGAATCCAGAATAAAATACAGCAGAAAAGTTTTATCATGTACCAATTTTTATTTGTACAATTTACAGCAATATGAAGCCTTTCTGGCTTGTTGAGGCTCTTTTTATTTCCAGTATAACAAATATAAGGCCATTCTTTATAGATTCCATAGAAGCTGCAGGCTGATGTGTGCACAACATTGTGTTACAGGGGAGGAAAGGGCTGTAATAGGACGACAATGGCTTAAGTGATTCTCCATACTCCTGGACACACTCAATATACAAAAATACTGAAACTCTGCAGATTTACTATTGCAAATGCGCCAAAAAACTGGTACAACATTTATCTGCTTTGTCAGACATGGTGCAAGTGTGCCTGAAACAAAGACACTGGCTTCAGTCCCATTTCCAGCTGTGTGACCCATCTCTGATGAACCTTTTTCAGCTGTTGGGTCACATTCACTCCTTAGTTGCAACGATACCCATAAGCCCCAACCTTTGGTCACATGACCACTATTGCTGCCAAAGTAGCACTAGGTGCACATTTTTAAGCCAACTAGTTGTTGGGCTAAACTTTAGCCACAGGTCTCCGAACTGCGGCCCTCCAGCTGTTGCAAAACCACAATTTCCATCATGCCGGAATAACTAAAGCTTTGGATTTGGCTGTCCAGGCATGATGGGAAATGTAGTATTGCAAAAGCTGGAGGTCCTCAGTTTGGAGACCCATGCTAGGCAGTCTAAATTTACCCTCCAGCTCCCCCACCAATGGCAAGAAGGGCAGCCTGTGTCCCCCCCTAACTGCATGGAGCAGTGGTTGAACATGTGAGCTGATGTTCAATCAATTTAAATGGGAGACAGTAGAGAGCTGTACCTGGCTATATGCATGTGGCCCATAAAGGGGCAGCACACACATCCAACCAAGGTGGAATGGGACCCCTATTAATGTGATCATGGAAGGGGTATACAGATAGATACAGAGAATAAGATGGGTTAACAAATAACAAATAAATTATTTAGAATTTAAAATTATAAGGCATATGTCCAGCCTTACATTACCGTGCAAGAAATTTTGGCTACCTACAACCACCACTAGGGACTCCCCAATTGGTTGGATCTTGTCTGTGAAGTCTGGCCCTGCCTTCCTGGGTGACATCACCTCTGTCCAGCCCTCCCAGCCTACATCACCATTTCTCTGTTTATTTATAATAAACGTAGATAGATAGAGCCATTTAGGAAAGAATTTAGTTTACATCATGCTGCCTCGAGATCCACGATGCCTTCCAGTAAATGGAAGCAGAGGAAAATGGTGCAGTGTACTGAATTTTTCAGCAACAACTCTGGGTAGGGAACTGGCAGAAGTGCTGTGGGAGGGGAGTAGGCAGGGTGGAAGGACAGGGATGAATAAGTGAAGGAAAGCAATGCATTCTGGAAATTGTAGTACTAAGCAACTAGGAAGTAGCAAGAAGACATGATGGTGGGGTGGAAGGAATACATACCCACAATAAATTGCTTTTTTGGTGGTTTCAGAACTGGGGCAGATCATTTAGCAATACTATATGCTTCTGCAGCTTTTTTTTTTTTTAACTTATGTCAGTTAAACCCTTTAAGTGCTATATCCGGGGTGGGAGGAGGGGTATTTACTGTTTAAGCAGCTCTTGTGGGCCATATATTGACACTATAGGTGAAATACAATATTGCATGCTAGCTGTAATACATGGAAGGTCTGCATCTTCCACAGTAAGAGTCGCTGTCTGTGCTCTATGCTATAGTAAAATAAGTGGACACATGATGTCAAAATAGGACAACCCCTTTAAAGCCATTGATTGTTTTGTTAAAGCTTGCAAACTAGTTCTCCTCCAGGAGGAAGAAGAGTGATGTAGTTCCACCCTGTAAGTCAATGTTCAACCTTGAACCATGACTAGGAATATCAGCTACACAAGACCTTGTCATTTTTAAAACTAAGGGTCAGACAGTGACTTAGAGAGTAGCTACAAATAGGTGGCACTAAAGAGACAGTTTTCTTCCTCCTGGGGAACTCCTCATTTGCATACATTTTTCCCATAGACCATTGCCTGTAAGATGCTGGATCTCCTCAATGAGAACCAGCATCCCTGATGGTTTTTTTTTTTTTTAGGATAAAACAAAAAAAATTTAATAGAATTTTCAAAACCCCTAGAGCTCTAGAAGATGTCTAACAGAAGGAAGACATACAATCCTGACAGCTTTATTTACATAACAATTTACACACACATTTTAATGTAAAATGGGATTACTGAAATGAATAGTGAGCAGTCGACTTTTATATGCCTTCCTTTAACTACATATAAAAAAAAAAAGCCAAAAAAGATTTTCCTAAAGGAGGCTACATACACGGCATGCCATCCAACACCGCTCATTCTGCACTGAAAAATTAAATTAATTTAAATTATTAGCTATTCTGTTAACCCTAACAAAGAATTCATTATAAATCTCACAAAAATAGGATTATGAAGAAAAAAAAAGGCAAGAAAGGAGTTATCCAGGATTACAAAAAGAACAGCTACTTTCTTATAGCACCACCCCTGTCTTCAGGTTGTGTGTGGTATTGCAGTTTAGCGCCATTCACAGCTGCCAAACCCCACACCCAGACAGGAGAGGTGCTGTTTCTGGAAGAGTTTATATCTAAACCTGGACAACCCCTTTAAGCAGGCCTAGTAATTGTGTGCTTACCAATCCTGATATCACCAGGAACCAGTGACATCACACGGTACCTCATTCCCCTGTGAGGTCACTAGTTCCATTTCTATATTGGTTCTGCCACCGCCACGTAACCGTCACACCAGCTGGCGGCGGCAGCGCAGCAGCCGGTCCTCACCAGACATCCAATATGACGGAGAGGCATGCGCACATCTCCTTCATACAGTCCATCCTTATGTGCAGTCCATTCAGGCTCCTATTGCAGTCAAACATTTGTTGGTGTATATGGTTGAGGATGCGGATGTTGGCACATGTGTAAACCCAAAATTCACCCATCTTTACCTCATGTGGGCGTGCATATTAATGTGAGGTTAGAGATCATGAGAGATTTAAAAGCAAACGAAGACCTCAACAGAGCAGCTTGTTCCTTCCACAGACCATACAGTGAACTGCATCCTGTGCCTTTGGTTGTGTGATGGTGCAAGGGCCCCAAAGGGCATAATCCAGAACAGATATGATCTGTGCTTAGGCCACGGTGTTCTTCATCTACTGGCAGCTTCTTGGAATTATCAGGACTGTACTGTTCCCTTAAGATACCACATACCTCCGTAACACACACAACAGTCCTGAAAGGCAAGAACGAAGTGATGGTAACAGATGGTTACAAAATGGCATCTTAATACGTGTGGACAACATGGTGGCTCAGTGGGTAGAACCATTGTCTTATAGCACTGGGCTCCTAGGGTTAAATCAGACCAGAGGCAACACCTACCATTGCAGAAGATCCCTGCAAACATAGGGATAATATACAAAGTAGCCAATACATAGATGGATTATCCATTAGAAAGATTAAAAGTTGTATGACATTGGGCATAACATGCTGATTGGTGGAGTCTGAATGATGGGACCCCCAAAGATCATCAGAACGGAGGTCAACTGTCCCAAGTCAATGAAACAACAGCGCACATGCTTGACCACTATTCATTCATTCTCTAAGAGGTTTTTGGACACTTGGCAATAACACCCATAAAATGTGAATAGACCGATGGCCGAGCATGTGGACGGCAGCTCCATTCACCGAGGACATTTGACCCCTGTTATTGAAATCACTGGGGGTTCCAATGGAGACTCTTGATTGAGTACTTCATTAGAATTTCTTCACTGATCTCTTTGAGTTCAGTGATTACTGTGTTTTGTTGGTTGATTTGTCATTGCCCCAACTAGCCAGAAACCTGCTCCACACTGACGAGGGGCAAATACCCCAAAACGGCTGTCTGTGGATGGAGGCCTGCCTTTGCAAGCCCTTGTCATGATCGTAATACTCGCACCTTGAGTAAGACATTGACAAAAAGGGGCCACCCTGTTGTTTCCCTATGTTCCAATACTCGCAACCGAGTGGGACTCAAGGGGTGGCGTGGTGCTCTCCCTATCATGGAGGCACCCCGTAGCAACAGGCTAGAGATATCTGGTTATCCCGTGTTTTGAGACTCGCAACAGAGGCTCCACAGACTCTTGTTTTGCATATTTACATTTTTGGGGGCATCAGTGGAGACTCTTGATTGAGTACTTTATTGGAATTTTTCCACTGATCTCCTTGAGTTCAGTGATTACTGTGTTTTGTTGGTCCCAGCAGTCAGACCCCAGGATACAGGATAACGTTTAGGGGTACTGTCTGATCACCTGTGCAACAAATATACAAGGCTGCAGGGCTGGCCTTAGGGGTGTGTGACCACACAGTGCGCAACAACCGGCGAACCCCAGTGGGCACTGTGCCGCCCTATTTACCGATAAGCAAGTCTAATGACATGCTTATAGTTGAAAAGGGCGCCCTGAATGCAAACGTGAAAAGTCATTGGCTTCTAGCACTGTCAATCACTCTTGTGATTGCAGGCAGCTAAAGAGGCCACTCTGTTCCGACTTGACGTCACTGCAGGTTAGAGGAGAGAGTAACAGAACAATGCCCATCATGAGCCAAGATCCTGCAGAAGGTAGGGGAGTATTAATGTTTTGGGTTTTATTGCAAAAAGGGGGAGAGGTGTCTGATATATGAAATTGGGGCTGCAGGAGAGGAACTAAGGAGGACTGACTATATGCAGGAGGATGGGGGGACTGATTAAATGGGACTGATGGGGGAGGAGGGGGAGTGATACTAGATGCGGACTGCAGGAGGAGGTTGATACTAATTGGGGACTGCAGGAGGAGGCTAATACTAATTGGGGACTGCAGGAAGGGGCTGATACTAAATGGGGACTACAGGAGGAGGCTGATACTAAATGGGGACTGCAGGAGGAGGCTGATACTAAATAGGGGCTGCGCCAAAAGCTAATTCTGCCCAGCGCACCATGTACAGTAAGGGGTTGGCCAGCTATAGTTAATCTACTACACAAGTGACGTGGAAGTCATATGCTACTCCGTAGGGAGCCATCCTGTGGACGGGGCAGGAAAGGTAAAGCCTCATAACAGAGAACATGGTTGCAGTCAAGATGCTTTATAATAGAGAAGCGGTTTTCACCAATTTTATATTTTCTGTTTTCACATACACAGCGCTCAGCGAGAATGCGGGATCCAGTAGTCATGTGAACTGGAGCAATACCAGTCCAAAGTGCTGTGTGACTTTTGCCTAAACCCTGACAACCTTTCATTTCAACTGGTGGCAGCTGTAGACTGGTCATCACTGGTAACATATGGTCTGCATGATTTGGGAGGTATAAACCTCTATCCCAGTGCTTCTCAATTCCAGTCCTCAGGCCTCACCAACAGGTCATGTTTTGAGGATTTTCCATACATAGAACACCTGAGCTAATATCTGATGCACTGAGTATAATATATCACCTGTGAAATACTAAGGAAATCCTCAAAACATGACCTGTTGGTGAGGCCTGAGGACTGGTATTGAGAAGCAACGCTATATAATGTCTCCAGAACATATTATATTAGTTTTTTTTATCATAGGAAAGGAACGCCAAGATGTTTACCGTGAGAGGCCACCTTGCATCAGACGAGCTAAATACGATCACTGCTGGTAAACAGGCGCTTGAGCTGTTAAGCCCATTACTCTGCTGCTTTGTCTGAACTGTGCTTACAAGACGTCTAATTCCTCCTGCACTCCTTACCTTTAGCACCTTGTCCAGCTGCTGCTTACCGATACTTTCTCCAAACTCCTGGTTTATCCGTGTCTGGATCATGTTCCTGCGAAGCCTGTGACCCTTGGAGAAGAGTTCCAGCAATGCCTGTCTTTCCTATGGCACAAATATGCAATGGTTTAGATTAACCAACAGGGGGCAGGTGACTCTATAAACAGTCCACGATGAAGAGGCTATCTGACCATTGGCTTACACTGGATATTTTGGCTTACCTTGTCATAAGAGTCGCCACAGGTCCAGAGTGCAAACACTTTTTGTTCCTCAGGTGTAGCAGTGCTCTGAGGAGGAAACTAACAAAAATAATAGTGTTAATAATCATTGCCAAAAAAGCCTTAGGACAAAAGCTTGTACTTTGTCTGACTTCCTAGTACTTGAAATGATAGATCTATTAATCAGCCTGAACAGGGTCAGTTTACTTAGTTATTAGACATAATGCAGCCTATTGTAATTTCAGCAATCTACTATTACTGCCTGCATATGGCAGGCTGTCCTGGCAAATCTAGCATGGCAGCAATGGAGGCCTTCAGTAGGTCCAGCTGCCACGTCACAGAACAGTTTCAGCTGCCCATAGCAGTCGGCACTCACTGGGACCTGCCTCCTCTCCTGATCTATTGTAGAAAATACCAGGATATAACATTTCTGGAGAACTGTATCTTAGACCTGTGTGTTATGCTGTTCCTAACTTATTATTCCTGAGAATCTATAAATAAATTATAGATTATAGATAATAGATTAATGGATGCACTCATCTGGTCGAAACGAAAAAGTAAATAGGATGGCTATCTTCAAAGACAGGTGTTAGGAGCAGGGTGGTGCCTACATCTGGACCCTTTAGGATGTTTCTTACTCCATTAGCCAGGACTATCCTCCTCCCTACTTGGCCTATTCATGGGCTGAATATTGAAGTATAATAAATTATCAAGTATTTCAACCCTTTAAAATGCTGAATCGGTGCAGGGAAAGCTACAGTCCTCTGCTGCAGTCTGAATAGGTGCACTGTTCCCCAAATCCTATTGAAATTAAAGGATTTCCTGAGTCATTACCCGAGAATTGGATAAAGCAATTCTTCAAGGAATCACCGAGATGTAAAAGGGGATTGTTAGGGGAATTCTTTTGTGTCACTGACCTAAATAGAGGCCAGATTCCTGCAGTAGCGGGATTATGTGAGAAGGTGCCTGGTTATAGGGGAGGACAATGCCAGCCTCTTAGAGAAGCAATCCAAGGCTCCCGTGGGCCTGGCTACTGTTTCCTTTTCATCCTGATACATAACCACATTACATGAGTGCTACTGTGAACCGTATTACACATACTTAAATCCATTGTACGCATTCACTACTAAAAAATTTTTTCCTCCCAATTATTCTACATTGAAGGAACTCCGCATAGATTCGTCTTGCAGTTTTATACTTTGTTCCATCTGTCTCCTACTTTGTGCGGCCATACACTTGGTAGGGTAACCAAAAGTAGAGGCAGCGTAGAAAGGAATGCTACTTTAGGACCAGACTACACAGAGTTTGTTTGTTGTCTGTTACCATAGAGACACATAGGTCTGCAAAGTGGCTGTAGACATAAAACAGTAAGAAAACTTTTTAACACCAATTTGATAAATCATTCACTCTTATGTTATAGATATTAAGACAATAAGAAACATGTTTGTTAAGCTAAAAAAATGACAGCAAGGTAGGGGGTAAGGAAACAGATTAAACAATGTATACTTACCCATCCCTGTGCCCTTCTAGCGCTGTTCCTGGGTCCCGCTGATCGCCACTGGACGTGATTTTTGGCTGGAATCTGGGTACGTCACGTACCCCACTCTTTGGGTACTCTTCTGATGGATTGCCGCTCAGCCAGTCAGTGACTGCATCGGTGTTCCGTTACAGTCACGGTTTGGCTAAGCGGGCAGACGATCAGCTGGGTACTTGACATTGAGGCTGGAGCTGCAGGAGGCTGGCGGCTGTCAGCCAACCCAGGAAGCGGTGCTACGGGGCACGGGGATGGGTACGTATACTTTATTATGTTCCTGCACCCCCTGCCTTCCTGTCATTTTTTAGTTTCACAAACTTCTCCTTTGAGGGCCACATCACCAGTAACTGCTGAAGCGTTCAGTCTATTCACAATGGGTGACTGTTAGAAAGGAATATACACTAGACATGGTGCAACCCAACGCTGGACAAACATTCACTGTGGTATATCTGGTGCAAGCCCTGAGGGGGTGCACAATGCAATAACTCCCTGTGCCATGCCATGCACCCTTGGTACCCAGTGCTAGGCGTAATATTATCAATCAGTTTGGTCTAGTGGATATGCTCTTCTTTTTAAAAAAAAGTCCCTATAAAAAGTACCAATATTCAGATAAGGCACAGAGAGACGTGAGTTTTTATGCTGGAAGCAGTGATAGGCCATATATCTAGTGACACTTATTGCAAGGGAAACAATAGCTTGGTCAGCAAATGTTACCATAGACATGAGATTGACAGACCAGCCCAGTCCATGGGCAGCCAATACATCTAAAAGAACTATAAAACCTATCCCTATCTAATACGGTAGGATCAGCAAGCCAAGGAGCTGCCGCTAATACTTACAGGCACCATGATCTGTTTGCAGCCACAGCTTAAAACCGTTTCCTGCAGCATTTTATCGGAGATGCCGCTAAACAGAATATGTCCGGGAGGAAGACTGGCTAAGTGAAGGTTAAATAACCGCTTAAGTTCGCTCATGGTCAAAACATACTGTTTCCTAAATGTAGATTCCACAAACTCCATCAGTTCTTTTGCAACAGGATCAGTGTCTCCATTCATTGACTCTTCAGAGTTCTCATCCACATGGAGACCATTGACCATCCCATTATTGTACGCAGAGGTGTCCATGCTGTCATCGTCGCTCATAGGCTCCTCTTTAATGTGAACGTCGGCCACAACGGTCACGCTGGAGCTTAGCTTGGTCTGTTCTTTCTTCTTTTGCAAATCCTTTTCCAACCTCACCTGGTTCTCCTTGGCTTTGGCTCTGGCTAGGTTCAACACTTGGTCCCCGGTGATCACAGTGGATGAAGCTGTTGAACAGGAAGCAAAAGCAAAAGCATTCAACCTAAGGTCAAAGAGACAAACTATGGACAAGTCAGGGAGAGCTGGGAGAAGCATGCAGCCGAGTTGTCGTTTCCGTCTCACTGACTTTATAGACTTCTTATGAACCCACCACCAGCTATGAGACTGAGAACGCATCAAGCGGGAAGAGAAGAGCTCAGCCATGTGCTTCTCCCAACACTAACAATTAGTGGGGGTCTTACCGAGACCAATCAAAACTTTTAACGTCTGTGAGATATATACATATTTTCTTAAGTGACGGGATACTTTTAAAAGGGTCCTACCATTAACATTTATCATCTATCCACAGGACATCCAATGCTGTGACCAAAAGCAATGACAAGAAAGGGGGTCCCCACCCCTCCCACGTGTCCCCCCACCCTCGGAAGTGTGGGGCATTATACTAACCGCATTACTGTCAACCCCGGCCGCCATCTTGGATCGAACAACGTCATATCGGGAGGCTGAACGGACCGCTCCAGCCGTCCCTCATGCCGGCCCCCCTATGCCCCGTCATCAGCTACTCAGCCGCGATTGGCTGAGCACAGTTATGCACAGCCGATGACGGCTGAGCAGCTAATGACCCAGCAGAGGGGGGTCGGCATGAGGGACGGCCCGGAGCGGTCCGTCCAGCCTCCCAAAGATGAAGTCGTTCGATCCAAGATGGTGGCCGGGGTAGACAGTAATGCGGTGAGTATAACGCACCACACTTCCGGGGGTGGGGGGACATGGGGAAGAGGGTTGTTCACTTACATAACACACATTACAAAGTTTTATAACTTGTAATGTGTGTTATTTAGTGAATAATTTTTAAATGCCGCACTACCCCTTTAACCCCTGTCTTGGGGACAGGTGATCATTTTAAGTTTTTGAAGTATTGCAAGATGTCAATAGACCGAACAGTTGCAACTTACAGCACCCCCACTGCCATAACTGCAGTCACTTGGGAATAAGTGTTTCCGCTACATGCAGCCACTTCTTCCAGTATGTACTATTAGTAACATAGTGCTAGGTGCAAATGACAAGTATTATGGTTGGCTGCAGCGTTCATGTGGGTACACAGCGAGTCATAGCTTCAACAAGGTAAACCGGACCACTGGAGCTTTGAAAACACTTGGCATTGGCTCTCCAGGCATGATGGGAAATGTAGCTTTGCAGCAGCTGGAAGGCAGACTGTTCCCCCTCTCTGCTTGAAAGGGTAACTAACAGTGCAAATAGTGACAGGTACCCTTTAATAGGAAGATGGATGGCTGCCAGACAACCCAGTTAAAAAGAAATTTGCATCATACAGATTAAAAGCCAAACTGTTCAGTTTTTTCAATTAAACAAATCCTGGACCACCACCCAAACCCCCTAAATAGCAAAGATTTGCTAAACCAGGCTGCATGAAAACAAAGCTTCCCTGTTCCTCCCTTAAAGCCTATGGGTAACTAGTAGAGATGAGCAAACCGGATTCGGGTTTGAGTCGATCGGCATTTGATTAGCTGGGGCTGCTGAACTTGGATAAAGCTCTAAGGTTGTCTGGAAAACATGGATACAGCCAATGACTATATCCATGTTTTCCACACAGCCTTAGGGCTTTATCCAAGTTCAGCAGCCACCGCTAATCAAATGCAGAACGATCAGGTTCGGATCTACTCGAGCATGCTCAAGGTTCGCTCATCTCTAGTAACTAGTACAATCCAATACATCATGGCGGTTTTGTTTGTACGTGCAGCTAAAACACTGATAAACACACTGCCGTGCCCACCATGTATGCCAATCCATTCATTTACCCCCATTGGGAGATTACCTGGCGTATCTGGCTTCTTAGACGTCAGATCTTCTTTTGACAAGTGAAACACTTTCTCTAATCTACAAAAGAAATAGACAAACACATCAAAGTGTGAATGAAGCCTCTTACAGCCACATATTACACATACATATGTTCATACTATAGCCGGACTGCAGGGCAGATGACATAACCAGACAGCTGTCAGTTTAAATATCAGATCGGTGGCGAGTCCGGATTAGTGGACGCAAGAACACATCTGTATTACACTAGTGTGAAGCCATCCTTATAGTAACATTTCAGAAGAAGTGGGAATCACTGCTGCCACCTCTGTGTGAGGAACTGTCTAGAGCCGGAGACGGTTTCTATGGGGATTTGCTGCTGCTCTGGACAGTTCCTGTCATGGACAGAGGTGGCAGAAGAGAGCACTGTCTCAGACTGAAAAGAATACACCACTTCCTGCAGGACATACAACAGCTGATAAGTACTGGAAGACTGCAGATTTTTAAATAAAAATAGGTTACAAATCTATATAATTCACTGATCGATTTCAAAACAAATTTTTTTCTATTAACCTTTTAGCTTGGTTTGTCACCAATTTCCAAAGTAAAAGGACTGTAGCAATCTATATATCAGTATTCACAACCAGGACTCTTGGCAAGAATTCTGACTTTTATAATAGAGTCCCCCACAATGCATTTTTTCACTCCCCAAAGTAAAAAGTAAATGACTACTACCTTACAGGGCTGAATCCCTTACAGGCCACTCATTTCTATCCTGTACTTACTTGGACTGTATACCTTTCCATAGCATAGACTGCCTCTGCACCACATCTGGATGCTTCTTCATGAAATCTTCATCAAAAGGCAGCATGAACTCCCAGCCTTTATTAATTCTGGGTATGGCCATGTGGTCCAGGAATTCCTTCACGTCTTCTTGGCAGAGCTGGGAAAGGAACGGGATTTTTAACCAATATTCTGACCCATACAAAAGCCTTTCAACTTAACACAGTAACAAACTATAGGTGGCTTCCTTCCGGAGGAGAGATAGTCTGCACATGTTGGCTCTACTAACAGAAAAGCTTATTGACCCAAACCCTGGCTACAATAATTACATGATGTGTATGTTAGATGGACATAGGGACCACATGCTTACATGCAGGGCACACTGCTAAGTGCCAGGTATTCTAATAGGCTGTCTACATGTATAACACAAGTACACAATGGATACCTTTGTCACAGTCGCCACCTCTTTCCTCACCACCCAGCGATCTTGTGTGAATTTCCACATCTAAGAAAGACAAAAAATTAATTATCATGTCCGTGGGCAACAGGACATTGACTGTGAAATGGGGGCAGACTGTCACTATGGGCATAAAGGTGACACCCTGGCTATAATCTATTTTAAATCCTTAAAAACAAAAAAAAACAAAAACATCAGATATATCATTTTAAATTTTTATACATGAATATACCGATGCTGGCGCAGGGATATCGGTGACGCGGTCCTTATTTTGAACCCAAACATGGCGCCGATCTCTCCAAGATACCAATGACTGAATATAACCAATAAATAGGACTTTATATTGACAATTTAAGTCCCAACGGGAACCTGTGGCCCTCCATGGCCCCCATCACGCCTGGACAACCAACGCCAAAGCTCTGACTGTCTGGGCATGATGGCAATTGTAGTTTTGCTACAGCTCTGAGTTCCCCTTCCCTGCTTTAGCTGCAGGCCAGTGTATAGCCCCATATGCTGTAATACGTATACTTACAACAAAATCTCGTCCTCGACACAGGACTTCCGCGGAGACCCCACTGTGAGGGCTGGATGACTCCTTTGGATACAAGACATCGCTGGAGATAACAGAAAGCACAATATGAGATCAGCATTTGTCTTAAGGAATAAAAGCTGAGCAGACCGGTTGCTTTGGCCAAAAAGACTCCAAGAAGACGTCATTCAGGTTGTGCAGTCCAATTCACTAAACTAGAACACCTCTACTATCCAATAACGTGATAACTAGGGAGGTCTAAATATTACTACAAGCACTTCAACCTTAAATAATCTGACAAGATGACATATATATCGTGATTATGTACTATTACAGTGATGAATAGATTAGACTTAATGTAATAGCAGGCACATTAGTGTAGGGACTAGGAGAACTAGTCAGCTGTATAGTATTCAGTGCTCACCTCTTAACCACCCAGTTTCCTTGCACCAACATCGCCACCTGCTGTATGCAGCGCAGAACTGCAATAGATTCTGTTCCTGCTGCCATTAAACCCATGAGATTTGCAAATGGTATCACCTTAACTGCAGGGACAAAAAACCCAGATATTACAACCTGTATACAGAATGCTATTAGAGACGTAATTAAAAGTCATTCCATACAGTAGATCTGACACTGGAACAATAAGTCCAAACTATGAGTTTCACCGCAAAGCTGCACCTGCATACAGATTCTGACAAGCCATTTGGGGCAGATTTCCCCTTATCCACGTCATGTCTCAGGGGCCTCAGGAAATCCTCACTATGTCCTCAAATGCTCATTGTATATGAAATTTTTTAAATGCCATCTACATGTGGAAGCAACATAAAAAAATCCATCTGCAGCGCCAGAACTCGCCCTAAGGCGCTTGCAAAGTTCACATTTATAGCTGTCTTGAATGTATATAGCCTCAATGCGTTTATAAATGTATACATGAAGCTATGTCTTACATGGTCTTACATGTAACAACAATATATAGGATGCTTTCAGCACATATCACAATCAGACACATAGCTAAAGTAAGCTGAACAAGTGGGGATTTATTTCCTAATGATATGGTTATGGCGCCTTGTGTATACCTATTTAGCTGATGTGTCATTAGGGGTTGTCTGTAGAGATGAGCGAACCTGGAGCATGCGCGAGTCGATCCAAACCCAAACGTTCGGCATTTGATTAGCAGTGGCTGCTGAAGTTGGATAAAGCCCTAAGGCAGGGGTCTCAAACTCGCGGCCCGCGGGACACGAGTTTGCGGCCCCCACCACTTTACTGCCCGGCGGCCCCCCTCTGCCGCCCGGCCCATTGATCGATCACTCTTGTGACCGCAAGCAGTGTTTTGCTTGCGGTCACAAGAGTCTGTGTTGGACGGCCCCCGGCTGATGCTGCCTCCCTGGGGGTGTCCCCAGGATTCCTGGGCAGCACGCGCACCAGGGAGCTGTGTGCGCAGCGGCTGTTGCTTCTGGGTCAGGGAGCGCTGACCCGGAAGTAAAAGCCTGGCGCACACAGCTCCCTGGTGCGCGTGATGCCCGGGAATCCCGGGGACACCCCAAGGGAGGCAGCATCAGCCGGGGGCCGTCTGTAAGAAGGGAGCTGTGACGGGGGATAGATGTGTTAGGTGAGTTGTTTTTTTTGTTTTGTTCTTTATCTACTTTGCGGGGTACAAGATATGGAGACAACATCTACAAAGAGGGGGGGGGGGGGCATTTATAAGGGAGGCATCTATTTGGTGGGAAAGATAAGGGAGGCATCTATATGGGGGAAAAGTGAAGAAGGGGGCAACATAAAAGAGGCATCTATATGGGGGGGGGAGATAAGGGAGGCAACATAAAGGAGGCAACTATATGGGGGGGGAGATAAGGGGGGCAATATAAAGGAGGCATCTATATGGGGGGAGATAAGGGGGGCAATATAAAGGAGGCATCTATATGGGGGGAGATAAGGGGGGCAACATAAAGGAGGCATCTATATGGGGGGAGATAAGGGGGGGCCACATAAAGGAGGCATCTATATGGGGGGAGATAAGGGGGCAACATAAAGGAGGCATCTATGTGGGGGGAGATAAGGGGGGCAACATAAAGGAGGCATCTATATGGGGGGGGAGAGATAAGGGGGCAACATAAAGAAGGCATCTATATGGGGGGAGATAAGGGGGGCAACATAAAGAAGGCATCTATATGGGGGGAGATAAGGGGGCAACATAAAGAAGGCATCTATATGGGGGGAGATAAGTGGGGCAACATAAAGGAGGCATCTATATGGGGGGAGATAAGGGGGGCAACATAAAGGAGGCATCTATATGGGGGGAGATAAGGGGGGCAACATAAAGGAGGCATCTATATGGGGGGGGATAAGGGGGGTAACATAAAGGAGGCATCTATATGGGGGGGAAATATAAGGAGGGGACTACATGGGGGGCATCTACTATAGGGGGACTACACAGAGAGGGGCTCCCAAGGAGATGCACATGGGGCCATCTATATGGAAGACTGAGCAAGGAGCCATCTCTACACAGAGGGGGGCATATTCTATAAGGTGGATCAGATAGAGTCAGCCTACCTACTAAATGAGGCTGTAAAGGGGCCAATACAGATGTGCAGTTAATAGAGAGATGAGGATGGTGCCAGTGTGAGGAGCCTAATATGTTTCTCTGGTAGATTCTGTGGATTCGTGGCTCGAAGAAGTTCTCACAGTGGCCCAGGAGAGAAGGAGAAGATGATGAAAATGGAAAAACTCCGATCAATGAAAACGTCCCCTGTGAGTCACCTGATGTAACTTTCATGTTCAGAAAGTTAAATGTTAAGGAACTGTCAATACAGACATTTGAATCTGAATAATAATAATTACATTTGATGACATTGGAATGTTTTTGTAAGAGCTTTTCTTGTGGAAACCCTGATGCGGCCCAGCCTCACCCAGACTCTACCTCCAGCGGCCCCCGGGTAAATTGAGTTTGAGACCCCTGCCCTAAGGCTATGTGGAAATCATGGATATAGTCATTGGCTGTATCCATGTTTTCCAGACAACCTTAGAGCTTTATCCAAGTTCAGCAGCCACTGCTAATCAAATGCCGAACCCGGTTCGCTCATCTCTAGTTGTCTGCCATCTTGAGTCCTGTTTCCTCTCTGATATGGCTCTCCTAATGCAGTCTACATTTTATCACCTACTATATCACCACACCACTGTGTCGGTACTAATACACAGACGCAGATGAGATGAGTAAGAGATGACGCAGGTGAGTGGCAGTAAATGGGCAAAAAAACTGTGGTTGATAAAAACATTCATGATAAAATGGTAGACAAAAAAACAAAAACTAGGTAGGACTTACCATTTTTCATCAAAATCTTAATTTGATCAGCCAAAGGCAAAGTCCTCAGTTGAGCCATGGATAACACATTGCTTGGAGCTAATGGCTTCTCCCTATTAAAAGTAGAATGAATAATTACTCAGAAATCTCACACACCGACCCATTAACCCCTTGCTCCCCACTACACAATCTACACTTTAATGCCCAAGGAATTTCTGTTCTTTTTCCATGGTCGCCTCCCTTTCATTTTTCATAGACATAAACATATGAGGGCTTCATTTTATGCGAGACAAGTTGTATTTTTTACCATTTTGGAATACTGACTTTTAGCTTAGCAGATAAACAAAAGACAGCGATTTTTTTTTTTTTTTTTTGCACGATCCGCAGCAGATTTGATGCTGTGTTCAGTTATTTAGTTACATTTCTACATATCTGCAGCTTCAAATATGTGCCATCAAATCTGCTGCGGATCCTGTACAAGTGAACGCTCCCGCAGGATAAATTCTCACAACGCAAATGTTCTAATAACCCCGGCCGGTATTGTTGATTTGCAACAACGGCCGTGATTAAATGTTGCACTGCAGTCAATGGAATCCCAGCCAGAGTGTATACACATAGTATACACTCCGGCCGGGATCCCTAGCGGCCACAGGAAAAACTGACATGCCAGTTTTGTGCAGCCACTATTCATTGAATAGTGGCCACACAACACTGACAGCTCCCACAATGGAAAGTGCGGCTCCGGTTGCACTCTCTATTGTGTGCAATAGTGAATTGGGATGCGGGTGCACACAGATGCACCCGCATCCTAATTCAGCACAAATGAACTTCATCCGGGCAGTACTGCAGTACTTCACTGACACGGCCAGGTGACAGAACGGCCAGTGTTTTACAGTGTGTGAACCGGGCCTCAAAGTGTTTTTTAAATAACAGCAACACTTTAGATATTAAAAGTTAGCCTGGGTTCACACTGCGTTTTTGCTGAAAAAAACAGATGCATTTGTGTGCATTCTTTTTTGCATACGTTTTTTTCTGTTAACCAGACTGCAACAATGCAGTGTGAACCCAGCCTTACAAAATGTGTCTTTAATTACTTGAAGTGTTGAATCAATAAATCATATTTTCTTTCAACCATCCTGTGAATTACATTGAGTTTTCCATTCCTGGATTGTTATTGATGCCAGTTGCAGCCAGTCGCCGTAGATTTTAAAGCAACAAGACGAGCTTCTATTCATAAAGACGTTGTATAAGGGTGCGTTCACACCTACAGGATCTGCAGCAGATCTGCAGCAGATTTGATGCTGTGTTCAGTTATATAAATGAAATCTGCTGCAGAAAATCAGCTGCAGATCCTGTAGGTGTGAACGCACCATTAAGGAGAGTATTCTCCCAAGAGAAGGAGAATTGCAGGATCTTATAATCCTGTTTGTTAGAAGTGCTGCTCACAGCTGCA
Source organism: Dendropsophus ebraccatus (assembly GCF_027789765.1). Classification (NCBI taxonomy): domain Eukaryota; kingdom Metazoa; phylum Chordata; class Amphibia; order Anura; family Hylidae; genus Dendropsophus; species Dendropsophus ebraccatus. The sequence continues at coordinate 88,443,130 of NC_091462.1, forward strand.
GCCAGGAAGGGCGATGGAGTCAAGTGAATGTCCAGAGCTAAGACCAATGCTATTCTTAAAAGTGTCCCAGCTATGAAGCAACTTCTGAGTGCCACCTGGGATATACAATAATGACGGAGCATTGTATTATAGGGTATAGATATTTCCAATTCCATTATGTGAAATCTGACCAAAAGGGTTGAACTGTTGGTGCCCACCATTGAGATAACCAAACCCCCACATTCCCGGTTGAGGGGAGGTTCCACCAGTCATACACCCCTACGACAAAACATTCATGCTATACCAAATCTATATATGACAAACTACTTACGTCTCTTCCTCAACACTTGGAGGCATCAGCATCTGTAGATATTCGCTAAAATACAACAAAAAAAAAGTTAATATATATAGGGAATATCTTTTCTCAACAAGTGCTATAGCCGTCTATTATGTGCAAGATGTGTTCACACCATCCCAATTTCTGAGGTGACACAAATAAAAGCTAAATGTGAAAAATCTACTCGATTGCACAAGGTATTTGGATTTTGTTTGCATTTCTCAACATGCAACCTTAAAGAAGTTGTTCAGGCAAATAAAAAAAAGAACATTACCTATAAAACAGCAATTCTGGAGCATTTTTCCTTTAACCCTTTCACGACCTGGGGTCATTGATGCATCAATGCCCAAGTTGTTTTTGGACAGCAGCTTATGGGATCATAATGATCCCATAAGCTGATGTCTCTATGCCTGCCCTCTCTCCTCTGTCCCCTGCCGCTTTTACAATCTTGTGACAGCGGTAGGGGAGAGAGGGGAGGGGGCAGAGCGCAAAGCCGCGCACCTGGCACTCGCCCTACCTTCCTTCCCTCCTCCTGCTGGTCTCCGTAGCCTGAGGCTTCCGGTTTCCATGGCTATCATCGGGGCTCTGCGATCACTTCGCAGAGCCCCGATGGTTACCAGACAGAGAATACTCCCTCTGTAGAGAGAGAATTCTGTCTGGAGCCCTAAAGATGCTGTGGTTGTGCTGACCTCAGTATCTATAGGGTTAACTCTCAGCACCGGAGTGCGGCTCCAGTGCTGAAAGTTGCATTGGGTCCTTGGCTATCACTGATAGCTGGGACCCACCGTGGATGACACAGGTGCAGCTTCCGTGCCTGTGTTATCCTCGATCATAAATTAACATCGCTGCAGCGGAAGGGGGTTAAACCTTCATCTGTTACGCCTTCTAGAAATTTTTTAATAAAATGACTTCTGAGGGCTACTAGTTAGGGGCATGTCCTTACATAAACCAATAAAACTGACAGTGCCAGACCAGCCCCTTTAAAAAGCAGAACGGAAACACCCATTCGTCAATAAAATTTATTTGTATAGCGCCAACAGATTCCGCAGTGCAGTGGAGGAGCTATATCAGTAAAACTAACTAGGGTAAATTTAAGGAATCTTACCTGGGGGATTTGGTTAGTTCTTGGTTTTCCGTCGCAGTTTGATTTTGGCAAAGCAAATATTGTCTCTCGTGTTCTGATCGACTGTCCTAAAAATGACAATAATATGTTCAGGTTATCTCTTCTCATTGTGTGGGAAATCTTTGTAACTCTAGATGGTTACTAAACTAGTAAAAGAATAGCAAACAACAAAACAGCAAATTCCCTATAGTCCCCACCTTGATCCCGGAGTAATGAAGATGCACCCACGACTCCTCCGCTTGCTTCTTCTGCAGAAACTCATAGGACTGAGCCCTCCTCTGCTTGGCCTGCTCAGATTCTGGGCGGGAAAAACGGACCTTAACAATAAGATAAGGAGACATTTACTTAAAAAATGCAAATCTGCATCACAATGGCGTCTTAGAAGAAAAATAGCATAATCCATAAGCATAAGAAATCATATAGCCAGCATGATCCTGCATGAAACGGCGATAGAAGAAAGTGGACTGGTACAGACTGGGTCCATGGGCACACAGTAATAACCCAAAATTGTATCCATATAGACAATGCTCACATATACAAGTTCATAGTAAAGGTCCTTTAACACGGGCTGATTATCCAAGGGATGCAGGCACCTGGCCAATCAGCTGTTCAGCACACCCCAGTCTCTGGTATATACACAACGGATAGCTGGGAGCCATTCACCAATCATTGTGTAGTAGTGGTGGCGGCAGTGAAGCTACTATGTAAGTGCTCCGGCCCGCTCACTGTGTATGTGCTGGAGCTGCAGCCATATTGAACAGGTGATCAGCAGAGGTGTGGGTGTCAGCTCCTTGTCAGATACTGATGGTCTATCCTGTGCATAGGGCTTCAATGTTATATATTCCTAGAAAATACTAACAGTATCACATGAGCACCGAATACAATAAAGGACAAGGAGCCACCATATAAGACTTACTGTTACTTGCTTGACGTCATCCTCAACTTCATCTTGAGAGGAATCCCCAGCTAATAAGAACAAATCACTACAATAAGTCTCCAAAGCTATGCTTTTCTCACTGAATTACTACAGCTCTATGCACAGCATTGCTACTGCCTACCGTCATTTGCAGCTTCTCGCTCGCGATATTTGGTGTCTGCTTTGTCTAAATAGGTGAAACTGGGCCGTAGTTGCAAGATCCCTTGAAGGGGAGTTACGTGAATTTCACCTGCATGAGAGAACAAAAAAAAAAAAAACATGATTTCTCCAGGAAAGAAGAGACCGAGCCCTTTTATCTAACAATGCAATATTTTACTCTAGGATTGTATGGGTGAGTATTCATGAATGGGCCATCAGCCTGTGTGACAGTCCCAATTCCTGAGGTCACTGTACAATAAACTGACTAGTGTGTGCCGGCAGCAGCCCCTTTAACATCAATGTCTGAGCAGTCAGCCATTTCCCACACGTATACATTTATTAAGTGGGACTCAAAAGCATAGCAGACCAACATACACATATATATATTTGTCCTGAATGTAGCCCAAGAGAAAAGAAGCCACTTTCCAGTACACTGTGGTATATGATATCCTTTTTGATGCCAACATATGCCAGGCATGTACGGTAAAATCATGGCGTGTATGCAGCCTAATGTACAGTTTTAAACAGCCAAGAAGGCTAGAGAGAGCACAGTGGGCCATCATAGTGGTCAGTCTGATGGGACCAGTACATATGGCTACAGAGAGCACAGCAGGCATCATGGTGGTCAGTCTGATGGGACGAGTACATAAGGCTAAAGAGAGCACAACAGGCATCATGGTGGTCAGTCTGATGGGACCAGCACATAAGGCTAGAGAGAGCACAGCAGGCATCATGGTGGTCAGTCTGATGGGACCAGTACATATGGCTACAGAGAGCACAGCAGGCACCATGGTGGTCAGTCTGATGGGACCAGCACATAAGGCTAGAGAGAGCACAACAGGCATCATGGTGGTCAGTCTGAAGGGACCAGCACATCAACATACCTTTTCGATAAAATGCAACCGCATAGCGAGAGGTATTGCTTGCAGCTTGTATAGAAGAGAAGGTCTGCTTGTCCATAAGTTTTCTAAAATTGAATCAGTAAAATAAAGTGACACATATTATATATTAAAATAACATTAGATCTTATAGCTTATATTCACCTAATAACAGGCAATACCACACTCATTCTAAACTCCTGTTACAACTCTGGGAATCCTTAACCCTATCCCTTTAAGGTAAAGCCAATCTTATGAAAATGATTGCTTGCCTGAAACCCCACTCATATCATGCAGTCCTTTTCTTTATACCTCAAACACTCTGATATTAAACTGATCATGGCGGCGTATATAGACTCCATTTGGAATAACGCCCCCTCCCCCCTAGAATAGCCATGAGATTCCTCCAACAAACTAAATATAATGGAGGCCCTAATCTTCCTAATCCCAGATATTACAATCTGGCAGCATTTGCACAAATAGTTAGGGACTGGGCCCATATCTTCTCCTGACAAACAGTAAGGCCTCATTCATGTGTCTGATTGTGGATCCACAATTATGGACAAATTTAATACACACTGACTTTAATGTGCCTTTGAATTGTGGACCACTACGGAGGCACAAAGTGCTGTCCACAATCACAGGTCCAGGGTTGTGGACAGCATTGCAGACTGTGAATGAGGCATAACTTGGCGGGTTTGTATTATCTACTCTATGCTCTACATACGCAGGTGGACCAGCTCAGCTTGAGCATGCTCGAGTGCGATTGCTCAGCATTAGAATACCTATGGCTGATGGAAGTTGGTTGCAGCCCTAGGGAGTCCTGCTAAATGATAAAGTAGCGACATTTTACCAAAGCTGAACCTGTGACAAAATGGCATGAAAAACCTCTCTACACCTGGTACTTTACTGCAAGTAATAGGAACTCCTGTGTGGACGACAGACGTTGTGAAGTGCAGGGAGGGTGCTGTGCTGTTGAAAAGCCAGCCATCAAGCTGTTCATGGACTGGCCCCACTTAGCACACCGGCCCATCTGGCACTTGTCCGAATCGCCAGGTGGGCAGTCCGGTCCTGTAAGCAAACCATATAATGTTTGCTAACAACGATCCCACATAGAGAATGCAAGTGCACACTGGATCCACGACAAGCAATTTATTCAATGAAAATGAAACTTCCTGGTTCCCAGTGACATTTAATTTACAGCCAGGAAAACGCGCACACAGTGGTGCAATAGGGAGGCTTCACTGGCTGTATCTCAGGATAGCAGTGGGTATCAGGAGTGAGACCCGACGCAATCAGTAACAAAATCATGAGGACCACTGTGGGGCTGGGCTGGTAAGAAAACTACAGCGTAACCCACGGGAGTGTATTATACCTATTGATGTAGATCTCCAGACATATATCTTATTAAATATACTTACAGTACACACACATCTTTTCAGAGCTATAACATGGTAAGAATAGTAAGCATTGCCTTACGTGGAGTAGGTGCTGGTCTCATCATTGCACGTGCCATCAACATTCAGTGCAATCTGCTCGCCTTTACTACGACAGTAATTCGGACTTATTGTATTAATGGCCATGTCCATCTCCACCTGAAAGATACCCCAGGAGACAATGTTATCTCCGTCACATCCTATAACAATGACTGAATGTTAAATCTGATCTCCTACCTTTTGTTGCTTTGGTTTAATCCTTGCTGAGAGATGTGGGACACCATCATAGGTCATCATCGACGGGCGGATCGGATACTTGGGAAAGGGAAACAAGGTAACTATGTAAACCACGGAATGAATGGATCTAATGACAAGTTTACTACAGGGGTAATAGTTACTTTAAATTAAGGTACTATCTGCAAAGACCATATATACATATGATGATAGAGGAAAGAAAAACATGGGGTGTACAGGGGCACATATCCCCCCGTTATATAACTTATTGCAGGATCGGATTGGTGGTGGTCTGACCATGACAGATGGGGTCTCTTGTCCCAAGAGTGTGCTGACATGATTATAAGTCCAGGGCAGGGGACCTGTGTTCTCATGATCGAGGGGTCCCAATAATTAGATCCTGTGGATCGCTTCACTCGTAACATTATGCAATAAAATCAGGAAAATTGGATCCAATGAAGGTCGCGCACATTACAGTCTCAGGCTATGTTCACACGGCGTATGAGACCGGCCGTTCCATGACCCGACCCGGCCCGGTCACGGAACGGCCGGTCTCTGAAAAGATCGTCCCGGCTGGATGATCTTTTTCGGCCGCAGTGTTCTAATGCGGACGCATCAGCACGCGCCCGCATCAGAACTCTCATAGCACACAATGAAGCAAGCGGCCGGAGCCGCTCGCTTCATTGTGTGAACTGACAGGTCTTTCTGATATGTCAGTTGTTTGCAGCGCCGCATTGGAATTCCGGCTGGAGCGTATACTAAGTGACATGTCTCCTCTCTAAGTGACATGTCTCCATTAGAATCAAGCAGAGATGTGTCACAGAGGAGAGGGCTCATCGTCACAGCAGGGGGCACCGGGCCTACCCCCAGTGCTCCGAGCAGGGCTGGTGCTTGAACAGAAAACGGCACCGAGATGACAGTGCTTTGAAAAAAGGACAGCTCCACTAGGATCCTTGCACCAGTGCCGAGCAGGTTCAGCAAAAAAAAAAAAAAAAATGCAGTCCTGGTGATGGTGGTGTGTGGTGGTTTGCAGCACTGCAGCTTTCACATCATTTTTCTAAAACACACTATGAAATTAAAGGGGTTATCCAGGATTAAAAAAAGAAAAAAAACATGGTCACTTTCTGACAGAAATAACACAAGTCTTGTCCTCAGTTAGTGTACAGTATTGTAGCTCAGTTCTATTAAAGCAAATGGAAGCAAGCTGTTATACTACACACAACCTAAGGACAGGGGTGGTGCTGTGTTTGAAAGAAAGCAACTATGTTTCCCCCCCCCTTTAAGCAGTACTAAATAATGAACGTTAAAAAAAAATGACAGTGTTGGAGATGTGGAGACGCATTTTAAACCTTTAAATCGGCACGTGTCTGAAATAACACTTTTGATATGTCAGAGAGATTTTCATCAAATCGGGGTCAGAGGGTTCAGATCCCAAAAGATCAGAAGCCGGAGACAGACACACATTTTAGGAGAATATGATGTAGCTGTACACCACAGAGTGCCTTACATAGAGCAAATCGCTGATCTCAATAAAGTGAAGCATTTCGTTTGATCAGCGCGCCGCTCATCAATTCTGCTGCCTTTTAGTGCTGCTCCGCTCCCTGTTCCTCCACCCCGGGTGTCGGGGAAAAGATGGATCCAATCCTGGGAAACTAGGAAAAGTTTCCCAGGATTGGATCCAGCTTTTCCCGACATCCTGGGAGGGGTGACAGGGAGCGGAGCAGCACTGAAAGGCAGCAGAATTGATGAGCGGAGCGCTGATCAAACGATACAAAGCAATTCCCTAATCTCTATGACATACAGCAGCCACCAGCAGGGACCTGGTAATAGACTAGGGCCAGAGGAACCACTGGTCCCAGCAGTCCAAAGTAACCATGATATCTAAGAAACTCTACAGCGGGTAAGGGAACCTCCCCTATTAAAACAATTGTGGGGTGTTGATGAGTTACCATACCAAACAGGCTAATATAAAAGACCCCCAGATCTGCCATAGTTAGACACCTTATGGGTGCCTTCACTCCTACCGGATCAGCAGCGGATCTCACTTCTGCGGATTCGCAGCGAGATCAGCTGCGGATCCAGTACCATTGATGCCTATGTTAGCAAATGGTTATTATTATATATACACCCTCTACATCCAGGCCTGATTGACATCCCGCTGTATGTGCTTTAACCCCCTGACGCCCACAGCCCCGCGGCTCACATCAGCCTCGCCGCTCACATCAGCCCCGCCAGCGGCATCCTCTATTGCCGCCCCCATTACCCCAGCCCCCCTATCAGCACCGCCGCCCGCATCCTCCATCTTGCCCGCCGCCCGCATCCTGCAGCCCTTCGCCAAGAGAATACATTACCTGCTACTCGGCGTGGCTTCAGTGAGGCTCCCGGCTCCAGTCCCACTCAGCCGATCAGCGCACGGCAACACTGATTGGCTGAGCGGGACCGGGAGCCTCACTGCAGCCGCACCGAGGAGCAGGTAATGTATGCCCTCGCCGGCAAGCTGCAGGATGCGGGCAGCGGTGCTGATAGGGGGCTGGGATGGAGGATACGGGCGGCGGGGATGATGGGGGGCCGGTATGGAGGATGCGGGCAGCGGTGTTTATGGGGGGGCCGTAATGGAGGATGCGGGCGGCGGGGATAGAGGATGCTGATGCGAGCGGCGGGGCTGTGGGCGACAGAAGGTTAAAGCACATACTCACAGTGGGATGTCAATCCGGCAGTGAGTATGTGCTAACATAGGCATCAATGGTACTGGATCCGCAGCTGATCTCGCTGCGAATCCGCAGAAGTGAGATCCGCTGCGGATCCGGTAGGTGTGAAGGCACCCTTAATCTGTACTAGAGGCATCCACAACAACTAAAACCTTTCAGGAAAAAGCAGCGAATTTCATCCAGAGTGCTGCAATATATATCTATATATAACAGCTTATACAAGTGTGAGCACAGTGAAGCATATAAAACATGATGTAACCCATCTACGCCTAGTCAGCATTACCTGGAATAAGTACAGCTTCTCTGCCAGGCTCTTGGCCAGATAGACGTCAAGCTACAATACAGGGAAAAAGAAAGAGCATTAACGCTATAATACGTCTGCTATATGTGAGATACATCCACAGGGACCCAGCAATCCCAACACAAGGATAGAGGTTGGCGCTGGCTTTCTCCTCTCATCCCTAAGTAAACAGCATAATGTGAACAGGGCCTTAGGTAAACTCTAAAGCACAGGCATATAGCAATGGATGCTACACTGTAGTACCCTGTATTGTTGCAGTTTTCTTGGCCATACAATTAAAGGGGTACTCCAGCACGAACATTTTTCTTTTAAACCAACTGGTGTCAAAAAAGTGACAGAGATTTGTGATTTACTTCTATTAAAAAAAAAACTCAAGTCTTCCAGTACTGCTGTATGTCCAGCAGGCAGTAGTGTATTCTTTCTAGTCTAAGGAGCACACACAGAGATGGCAGCCAGCAGAGGGCACTGTGTCAGACTGGAGAGAATACACCACTTCCTGCAGGACATACAACAGCTGATAAGTACTGGAAGACTTTTTTTTTAAATAGAAGTAAATTACAAATCTCTGGCACTAGTTGATTTGAAAGAACAAAAATTTCCTCTATAATAGACGTCTGTTACCTCTTGTATAATGGGGTCGTCATCCTCATTTTCCATACTAGTGTCACACACCCCGACACCCTGCGGCTCCACGCACTCAGGACAGGACAATGGACCCTATAGAAACAAGAGTAAACACAACATGTGTGACCGGCTCTATACGTTACGGCAACACCCATGTATGTACGCAGCACCACCTGCTCATCCCTATTAACCCTTAGATCACCATCTAAAGAGAAGAAAAATGCTGCCTCTTTGGTGAGGGTCTGCCTGTAGGCGGCGCTGTGTTAGCTAAGGTGTACACACAGATCCGCATTTATCAATCAGGGTTAGTTCATGTGTGCATGCCAGAAGCTGGCCTTAAAGGGATTGTCTCAGTCCTGGTCCCAATGCTCCACCGTAGGCCGGGCCCTTCTGCTCACACAGCGGGACTCCCCTTTATTACTCTGACGTGTACAGACATGGCGGCAGTAAAGCTCCTGACTCACTGTAACTTCCCTGACACTCCCAGGCTATCACAATGCCGGGCTCGGCTACTGATATCAGTTACTTTACCCATGATCCTCGGTGTCACAGAGGTGAACGCCATTAGTGAGGGTTTTTTCTGAGGTGAAAAGGAAAAACTGCTCCAACATAGTTATCTGCCATATCCGGCCAACTATCTCATGTGTATGGCAGCCTCCCAACTCCCCCAACAGTGAAAGATGGAGCCCTGTACTTCAGGGGGGTCTTACCCCCTCTACCTATTCAGAACGCATGTATACTCAGCCAAGCTGAGCGTGCAGGTGTATGCAGAGCTGCCGCCCCAACAAGAGTTTGGCTGACACGTATCTAAGGCAAGGAGTGGAAGCTAAAGCTTCGGCTTCCTAGGCATGATGGGAATTGTAGTTTTGCAACAGCTGGAGGGAGGAAGGTTCCCCATCCCTGATCTAAGGTATCTGGCGGTAGCAGACACCATCCAGGTCTGATAGGTGGGGACATTATGTATATTATATATATATATATATATATATATATATATATACACCCTCTACATCCAGGTCTGATAGGTGGGGGCATTATGTATATTATATATATATATATATATATATATATATATACACCCTCTACATCCAGGCCTGATAGGTGGGGGCATATACCCTCTACACACAGGCCTGATAGGTGGGGGCATTATGTATATATATATATATATATATACACCCTCTACATCCAGGCCTGATAGGTGGGGGCATTATGTATATTATATATATACACCCTCTACATCCAGGCCTGATAGGTGGGGGCATTATGTATATTATATATATATATACCCTCTACATCCAGGTCTGATAGGTGGGGGCATTATGTATATTATATATATACACCCTATACATCCAGGCCTGATAGGTGGGGGCATTATGTATATTATATATATACACCCTATACATCCAGGCCTGATAGGTGGGGGCATTATGTATATTATATATATATATATATATATATATACACCCTCTACATCCAGGTCTGATAGGTGGGGGCATTATGTATATTATATATATACACCCTCTACATCCAGGCCTGATAGGTGGGGGCATATACCCTCTACACACAGGCCTGATAGGTGGGGGCATTATGTATATTATATATATACACCCTCTACATCCAGGCCTGATAGGTGGGGGCATTATGTATATTATATATATACACCCTCTACATCCAGGCCTGATAGGTGGGGGCATTATGTATATTATATATATACACCCTCTACATCCAGGTCTGATAGGTGGGGGCATTATGTATATTATATATATACACCCTATACATCCAGGCCTGATAGGTGGGGGCATTATGTATATTATATATACAGCCTCTACATCCAGGCCTGATAGGTGGGGGCATTATGTATATTATATATATATATATATATACACCCTCTACATCCAGGTCTGATAGGTGGGGGCATTATGTATATTATATATATACACCCTCTACATCCAGGTCTGATAGGTGGGGGCATTATGTATATTATATATATACACCCTATACATCCAGGCCTGATAGGTGGGGGCATTATGTATATTATATATATATATATATATATATATACACCCTCTACATCCAGGTCTGATAGGTGGGGGCATTATGTATATTATATATATACACCCTCTACATCCAGGCCTGATAGGTGGGGGCATTATGTATATTATATATATACACCCTCTACATCCAGGCCTGATAGGTGGGGGCATTATGTATATTATATATATACACCCTCTACATCCAGGTCTGATAGGTGGGGGCATTATGTATATTATATATATACACCCTATACATCCAGGCCTGATAGGTGGGGGCATTATGTATATTATATATACAGCCTCTACATCCAGGCCTGATAGGTGGGGGCATTATGTATATTATATATATATATATACACCCTCTACATCCAGGTCTGATAGGTGGGGGCATTATGTATATTATATATATACACCCTCTACATCCAGGTCTGATAGGTGGGGGCATTATGTATATTATATATATATACACCCTCTACATCCAGGCCTGATAGGTGGGGGCATTATGTATATTATATATATACACCCTATACATCCAGGCCTGATAGGTGGGGGCA